>NC_050068.2:213664135-213859642 GCF_009764565.3 Dermochelys coriacea | reverse complement strand
CACTAAAGGTGTTGGAATCATAAACTCCAGGACATTTACATTGTCATGTTAGTGTAAAGGCCCTACCATACTGCCGCCATTCATAAGATGGACAAAACCGAACAGCAAATAAACTTTAAGAAAAATACACTGAAGTAAAATATATAAGGCAAAGTGAAGAGTAAAAACAGACCATTATGGGGAAAAAATTGCAATCTAATAATGTAAATAAACAATTTATGAAACCAAGCACAATTTTATAGCCATTGAAAAACAGATACACTTTGGACAAAGGAGAATATCATGAGATCCTCTTTTTCCTAAAGAGCAGGCGCTCTGTAGCGGCTGCATACAAACTTCTCCCTCCAAAAACTCTCAAGTCCCTGGTGTCACAGATCACAAAGACCAACCCTATGCCTAGGGAGGCGAGTGGAGAGAACCCTGAAGGACACATGAAACCAGAGCCTCTGCTGGTGTGATTTGGCACATCCTCACATGAGTCAATAGAGTTACACTGATTTACATTAGCTGAAGAGCTGGCTCTGTGATCTTCAGGGAAAAAATTACTGTGATAAACTTTGTGCCAGTGCGGATCTGTGGTGGTTCTATTGCCACTGCTCGTTGAAGGAAAATTATGTTCAAATGAAAGCTGATATTTTTCTTCAGAGCTCTCTCACATTAGAGGGCTTCCAGTCTTCTCAGACTTATGGTAACTCTTGATCTTTCCCACCTACAGACAACTGATTTGGAATGGTTTCTTACCCTAAGAGTCAAATGTCACCAACAGCTAGAATCAATTGGCTGGGCCACATAAACTCACTCACAGTGGTAGTTTTTCCACAGCCACCTTGCTCTTGTTTATCCCTCACTATTCTTAGAATGATCTCAACAGAGAAATTAATAGATTCATATACTGAGCCATGATCTACACTTAACATTTAGCTCAACCTAGCTATAGCCAGGGTGGATAAAAAATCAATGATTTTTAAAAAGAAATTTTAAAAATTGGATTTTTTTAATTTAAATTAGATTTTTGAGGAAAAAAGCTATCAAAAGATAGTTTTGATTAAGATAGATCAAAGATAGTTCAGCATGGAATTTGGATGATAAATTCTAATCCTATAGTATAAGATAATATATTCATGTAATGTTTAAGAAAAGTTTGGTAAATGAGTTCTAATAGTTCATGGATTAGGGACCCAATTTTATGGGGTTCCACAGGCTTCTGTGTAGATTATTTAGGTTAATCTTTCTATCTACCCAATGGGACTCAGTGCTCAATCTAGAAAATATCATCAGAGATGCTTAGTTCTGCAGTTCTAAAACTGTTGATTTGTGTCTCCAGAGGTAACATGCTTGTTAACAGCAAAAATGGTTTAAAATAAATAAATAATATATAGAGGTGAGAAATAACAGACCTCAACTCTATTGTCCCTCTGCAAATTTGTGTACACAGCGTCAATCCCTTACCTCTCTCTAAAAGTGCAAAGTTTCAAAAGGTTCAATGCATAGAAGATTGTTAGGGGCCCAAAAGATCTGGACAAGGAGAAGAAGTCTGGAGATAAATGTGAGAAGCGAGGGACATATGCTTATTTTGTTAAAATATTATATGTTTGCTGTTGAAGAAAAAAATCCAGAATACTTAACGTTGTTGTTTTAGTTAAATCAAACAATTTAAATGTCTGTCTGGTGATGTTCTCCTCCTAATACAACATGGCAAGAAAATCCTCCAAATATTAATGATTAACCTGTTGAACTGGAGATAGTTCACCTCCCAATGACTTCATAAATATCTGCTTCAATACCTTTGGTAAATGAAATAACCAAACAATCATTCATTTTCTGATATAGCTGTAAAACTAATCTGAAAAGTTTTCAAAATAAATCACTATTTAAAAATGTATAGTGTGTACCTTCTAAAATGAAACCTACATCTATCTCTGAGTTGTGAAGAATATGTATTAAGCTTATAACAACCAACAACAGCTGGGGATCGACTGGCTAAGCGGCAGTTCTGCAGAAAAGGACCTGGGAATTACAGTGGACGAGAAGCTGGATATGAGTCAACACTGTGCCCTTGTTGCCAAGAATGCTAACAGCATATTGGGCTGTGTTAGAAGGAGTATTGCCAGCAGATAGAGGGAAGTGATTATTCCCCTCTATTTGGCACTGGTGAGGCCACATCTGGAGTACTATGTCCAGTTTTGGGCCTACCACTACAGAAAGGATGTGGACAAATTGGAGAGAGTCCAGAAGAGGGCAATGAAAATGATTAAGGGGCTGGGTCACATGACTTATGAGGAGAGGATGAATGAACTGGGGTTATTTAGTCTGCAGAAGAGAAGAGTGAGGGGGGATTTGACAACAACCTTCAACTACCTGAAGGGGGGTTCCAAAGAGGATGGAGCTCGGCTGTTCTCAGTGGTGGCAGATGACAGAAAAAGAAGCAATGGTCTCAAGTTGCAGTGCGGGAGGTCTAGGTTGGATATTAGAAAACACTATTTCACTAAGAGGATGGTGAAGCAGTGGAATGGGTTACCTAGGGAGGTGGTGGGATCTCCATCCTTAGAGGTTTTTAAGGCCTGGCTTGACAAAGCCCTGGCTGGGATGATTTAGTTGGTGTTGGTCCTGCTTTGAGCAGGGGGTGGGACTAGATGACCTCCCGAGGTCTCTTCCAACCCTAATCTTCTATGATTCTATGATCTTCTAGTCTGGAACAAAGATTTGACATTTTGAAAATTGGACAAAACACTAGAAATGGCTGATGAAGAGATTCCTTCTTGTGTGTGTTTTTTCCTACAAAAAATTATTATAAAAATAACAAAGCAAGGTCTATGGATTGGACTTCACAAGAGAGGAGAATTCCACGAGATAAATAGGACTGCATTAGATACAAAGCTGCTTCACTGGCTGGAGGTGTTTCAAGAGGAGAAGAGCTGTTTACAGTGCATTGCTTTTGTCAGAGCTTCAGTTTCCTTCCCACCTATCCGCCCCCTCCATGCTCCCCATTAGGTCTACTGGAAGCACGGCAGGGAGCGAGGAGTGCAGCTCACAGCTCAGCTAAAGCACCCTGCACTCTGTGCCAGCCATCAAACACTCTGCTGTCCACAGAATTCCAATTCAAGGGCTAATTTTTCTATTTTGAATTGCAGACCTTGTTTTTGGTACCATGCAATGGATCTGAGCAGGAGGAGTCTAGTGATATGTTTCATGTGTCTCCTGTCTCATTTTTTCCTGGAGGTCTTTGTAAAAAAGCCTTTGAATTTTCAATTATGAAAACAGCACACTTTTTAGGGCATTCAGTTTCTGGAAAACCTTGTTCAAATTACTTAACTTTTTTCCTCACAAACTTTACTCAAGACCTTGACCTCACCTACCAATTTTCAGGTTGATATGACTTGTCTGTAGACTGTAGAAAGGATGCAAAGTTCTGCCTTAAGCAGAAACTAATCCACAGCTGAGAGCTGGGGCCAGGAGCAGGGCTGAGCCACACCCGGGAGCAGAGGCCAGGGCTGAGAGAAGGGGCAGAGATTGCAGCTGGGGATGGAGTGGAGCTGGGCCTGGGCCATGCCCCCTGGACATTCCTCCGTGCCCCCCTAATGGGGGCACACCCCAGATTTTGGGAACCACTGATCTAGCCATTAATTGTTATGGCTTCCATCACCATAGTATCACACATATTTGCTTTACAACATCCATGGTGCTAAGATTCCCCTTTTTACCAGCAAGGAACTGAGGTACAGATTAATGAAGTCACTTGCCCATTCTCACATAGGAAATCTATGGCATAGCTACTAATTGAACACAGGACTCCCAAAGCCATTCCAGTACTAAATTCATCATGCCCCAGGAAGAAGGGACACAAAATGTGGATGGAGGGGAAGCAAACTCTATGAGGTAGCATTATGAATGATATTAAATACCTATTTGTCATATATTGTCATTCCAGCCTAGACTCAATAAGAACCTGACCCAAATCAGGAAGGAAGTCTGGGCCAGCCAGCTTTCTCATGGTAGAGGGGCTGAAGAAACACTTTACCTCTAGAATCACAGGATCCTCAGAAGTAATGTAAGGAGGAGAGAAACTCACTGACCAGGTGTTCTTGATGCCTCCTCATTAAATGACCCCTTCTTCTGCTGAGGACTGTTGGTCAGTGGCCTTCCAGGAAAATAGGAAAGGTAGGAAGAGAAATGAGAGAATGACTTTGTGCATGACCTAAATCCAAGGTAAAATTCACAATGAACTACTCTTGCCAAACAGCATCAAGTTGCTGAGTTCCAAGTTCATTGGATTCCTGCCTTTGGGGTAGAAAACAAAGGACACTTAATTGTACCTGTGAAAATGTAGGCAAATTATTAAATGAGCAAATTTTGTATAGTTGTAAATAACTTCATGTAATCATAAATTTCAGGCCTTTTTTTTTAAAGGGTTTAGATTGTATGCCATTTCCTCTCCAGTGATTATTAAACAAATTCTCATCCTAAAGAAAGTTGCAATTAATACACCCAAAATCTCAGTGAATTAGCACATACATATGTGAGCAACAATGCCATGCTAATGGCTCACTGTCATTGCTGGACATTCACTCTCCATTCAGCTCATCACACTCACTCTCTTCCCAACCCACACACAGTCTCCTCTCAGCACAGACACACAGGTAGATACACTCTCCCTCAAACAAGCCACACAGAGAGTTGTTACTATGGGCTCCTTTCCAGTGGGGTCTTCTTTGGCGCCAGTACAGACAGCAACTGTGTGGTTGAACAGAATCCACTTTGTAAGCACTTTGAAAGCTCAGGGAAGAGAGAAAGAGCAGCATTAGAAAAAATAGAGCACTAGACCCAGTTCTAACCCTAATGATAATAATAATGGTCATTATAATAAATAGTTACTAAAACTAAGTTTCATAAAACTAATAAAAGATGAACAATAATTCATAGTATAGTAATAATATTATTAAAGCTATTAATAATAAATTGTTGATAAAAAATTGTAGAATACAATCAGTTATATATAATAGGGTTAACTATTACAATAAATCAGAGCTCTACTTCTAGTGTTAATAACTAGAGTAATAAACCAAACTAACTCTTAACTAAAGGAATAAATAATAAGGCATGAGGTCACTCTGGCTGCGAGTGGCTCCTCCTGTTCTCACTTAAGTCTCCACAGGGCTAGCAAAGAAACAAAGACCCGGCAGCTGCTGGGATTCACTTGCCCCATGTACTGCGGCCTTGAAGGCTCATGCTCTGATACACTGGAGAGTTACAGGGGCCAGAGAATTGTTTCCCCCAATAATGGTTATATTTGTGGCTTCCCTTATGGGGTAATGGTCTCTATGGGTATGTCTACACTATGAAATTAGGTCAAATTTACAGAAGTCGTTTTTTTTAGAAATTGTTTTTATATAGTCAATTGTGTGTGTCCCCACACAAAATACTCTAAGTGCATTAACTCGGCGGAGTGCTTCCCCAGTACCGAGGCTAGCATCGACTTCCGGAGTGTTGCACTGTGGGTAGCTATCTCACAGTTCCCGCAGTCTCCACCACCCATTGAATTCTGGGTTGCGATCCCAATGCCTGATGGGGCAAAAAACATTGTCGCGGGTGGTTCTGGGTACATGTCGTCAGGCCCTCCCTCCCTCCAGGAAAGCAACGGCAGACAATCGTTTCACGCCTTTTTTCCTGAGTTACCTGTGCAGACGCCATACCACGGCAAGCATGGAGCCCGCTCAGCTCACTGTCACCATATGTTTCCTGGGTGCTGGCAGATGTGGTACTGCATTGCTACACAGCAGCAGGAACCCATTGCCTTGTGGCAGCAGACGGTGCAATAGGCCAGAAAACCATCCTCATTGTGTCCGAGGTGCTCCTGGCCACCTCGGTGAGGTCGGTCAGGAGCGCCTGGGCAGACATGGGTGCAGGGACTAAATTAGGAGTGACTCGACCAGGTCATTCTCTTTAGTCCTGCAGGCAGTCCTATTGTGCCATCTTATGGTGAGCAGGCAGGAGATGAGGATGGCTAGCAGTCCTACTGCACTGTCTGCTGCCAGCCAAAGATAGATGGAGTCGATCAAAACAAGAAATAGACCAGATTTGTTTTGTATTCATTTGTTCTCCCCACGCCCCACCCCCCCGTGAAATCAACGGCCGACAATTGTTTTGGTGAGGTCTGTCAGGGGCACCTTGAAAAGTTTAATGGAGATTCAGTCCTTGCGGAAATACCAGAGGGAGGGATAGCTTATTGGGTTGAGCATTGGCCTGCTAAACCCAGGGTTTTGAGTACAATCCTTGAGGGGGCCATTCTGTGTGACAATTGTTTTTGTTTGTCCTTGATGTAAAGCCACCCTCTTTGTTGATTTTAATTCCCTGTAAGCCAACCCTGTAAGCCATGTCATCAGTCAACCCTCCCTCCGTCAGAGCAATGGCAGACAATCGTTCCGTGCCTTTTTTCTGTGCAGACATCATACCACGGCAAGCATGGAGCTCGCTCAGATCACTTTGGCAATTAGGAGCACATTAAATACCACACACATTATCCAGCAGTACATGCAGCACCAGAACCTGGCAAAGCGAAACCGGGTGAGTAGGCAATGTCAGCGCGGTGACGAGCCTGATGAGGACATGGACACAGACTTCTCTCAAAGCACGGGCCCTGGCAATGTGGGCATCATGGTACTAATGGGGCAGGTTCATGCGGTGGAACGCTGATTCTGGGCTCGGGAAACAAGCACAGACTGGTGCGACCACGTAGTGTTGCAGGTCTGGGACGATTCCCAGTGGCTGTGAATTTTCACATGCATAAGGGCACTTTCACGGAACTTTCCCCGTCCTGAAGTGCATGAATACCAAGATGAGAGCAGCCCTCACAGTTGAGAAGCGAGTGGCAATAGCCCCGTGGAAGCTTGCAATGCCAGACAGCTACTGGTCAGTCAGGAATCAATTTGGAGTGGGCAAATCTACTGTGGGGGCTGCTGTGATGCAAGTATCCAATGCAATCAAAGATCTGCTGATATCAAGGGTAGTGACCCTGCGAAATGTGCAGGTCATAGTGGATGGCTTTGCTGCAATGGGATTCCCTAACTGTGGTGGAGCCATAGACGGAACCCATATCCCTATCTTGGCACCGGAGCACCAAGCCAGCGAGTACATAAACCACAAGGGGTACTTTTCAATAGTCCTGCAAGCACTGGTGGATCACAAGGGACGTTTCACTAACATCAATGTGGGGTGGCCGGGAAAGGTACACGACGCTCGTATCTTCAGGAACTCTGGTCTGCTTCAAAAGCTGCAAGAAGGGACTTTCTTCCCAGACCAGAAAATAACCGTTCTGGATGTTGAAATGCCTATAGTTATCCTTGGGGACCCAGCCTACCTCTTAATGCCATGGATCATGAAGCCATATACAGGCAGCCTGGACAGTAATCAGGAGGTCTTCAGCTACAGGCTGAGCAAGTGCAGAATGGTGGTAGAATGTGCATTTGGACGTTTAAAAGCGCGCTGGCGCAGTTTACTGACTCGCTTAGACCTCAGTGAAACCAATATTCCCACTGTTATTACTGCTTGCTGTGTACTCCACAATATCTATGAGTTTAAGGGGGAGACCTTTATGGTAGGGTGGGAGGTTGAGGCAAATTGCCTGGCCACTGGTTATGCGCAGCCAGACACCAGGGCGGTTAGAAGAGCATAGGAGGGTGCGGTGCACATCAGAGCTTTGAAAACCAGTTTCATGACTGGCCAGGCTACGGTGTGAAAGTTCTGTTTGTTTCTTCTTGATGACCCCCCCCCGCCCAACCGCCCCTTGGTTCACTCTACTTCCCTTTAAGCTAACCACCCCCCCCTCCGGATCACTGCTTGCAGAAACAATAAAGTCATTGTTGCTTCACATTCATGCATTCTTTATTAATTCATCACACAAATAGGGGGATAACTGCCAAGGTAGCCCTGCAGGGGTGGTGGAGGAGAGAAGCACCGGGAGGGTTGGTGGAGGAGGGAAGGACAAGGCCACACAGCAATTTAAAAGTTTAAAAGTTTAAAACTTATTGAATGCCAGCCCTCTGTTGCTTGGGCAATCGTCTGGGGTGGAGTGGCTGGAGGCCTCCCCACTGCATTCTTGGGCGTCTGGGTGAGGAGGCTATGGAACTTGGGGAGGAGGGCGGTTGGTTACACAGGGGCTGTAGTGGCAGTCTGTGCTCCAGCTGCCTTTCCTGCAGCTCAAACATATGCTGGAGCATATTAGTTTGATCCTCCAGCAGCCTCAGCATTGAATCTTACCTCCTCCCATCACGCTGCCGCCACCATTCATCTTCAGCCCTCTCTTCAGCCCACCACCTCTCCTCCCAGTCATTTTGTGCTTTCCTGCACTCTGACATTGTCTGCCTCCATGCATTCATCTGTTCTCTGCCAGTGTGGGAGGACAGCATGAGCTCAGAGAACACTTCATCACGAGTGGGTTTTTTTTTTCCTTCTAATCTTCACTAGCCTCTGGGAAGGAGAAGATCCTGTGATCCTTGAAACACATGCAGCTGGTGGAGAAAAAAAAAAGGGACAATGGTATTTGAAAAGACACATTTTATAGAACAATTTCACGGTAAACCTTCCTGTTAACATTACATACATAGCACATGTGCTTTCGTTCAAAGGTCGCATTTTGCCTCCCCCCAGCGCGTAGCTAGCACCTCCACCCTCCCCGTGGCTAACAGCAGGGAACATTTCTGTTCAGCCACAGGCAAACAGCCCAGTGGGAAAGGACACCTCTGAATGTCCTCTTAAGAAAAGCACCCTATTTTAACCAGGTGACCTTGAATGATATCACTCTCCTGAGGATAACACTGAGAGATAAAGAACGGATGTTGTTTGAACGCCAGCAAACATACACTGCAATGATTTGTTCTACAATGATTCCCGAGTACGTGCTACTGGCCTGGAGTGGTAAAGTGTCCTACCATGGTGGACAGAATAAGGCTGCCCTCCCCAGAAACCTTTTGCAAAGGCTTTGAGAGTACATCCAGGAGAGCTGTGAATGCCAGGGCAAATTAATCATTAAACATGCTTGCTTTGAAACCATGTATACTATTTTAAAAGGTAAACTCACCAAGGGTCCCTTCTCCACCTGGCGGGTCTGGGAGGAAGCCTTGGGTGGGTTCAGGGGGTACTGGCTCCAGGTCCAGGGTGAGAAACAGTTCTTGGCTGTTGGGAAAACTGGTTTCTCTGCTTGCTTGCTGTGAGCTATCTACAACCTCATCATCATCATCTTCCTCGTCCCCAAAACCTGCTTCCGTGTTGCCTCCCTCTCCATTGAAGGAGTCAAACAACATGGTTGGGTTAGTGGTGGTTGAACACCCTAAAATGGCATGCAGCTCATCATAGCAGCGGCATGTTTTGGGCTCTGATCCGGAATGGCCATTTGCCTCTCTGATTTTCTAGTAGGCTTGCCTCAGCTCCTTAAATTTCACGTGGCACTGCTTCGGGTCCCTGTTATGGCCTCTGTCCTTCATGCCCTGGGAGATTTTGACAAATGTTTTGGCATTTCAAAAACTGGAACGTAGTTCTGATAGCACGGATTCCTCTCCCCATACAGTGATCAGATCCCGTACCTACCGTTCGATCTATGCTGGAGCTCTTTAGCGATTCTGGGACTCCACCATGGTCAACTCTGCTGATGTGCTCTGCATGGTCGCCTCTGCTGATGACCTCAAGGGCTCCCCTTCACCTCTCCTGTGTGGCAGAGTCCTCGTAACCCCAAGAAGGCTGGGTACAGGATGCTGGGGGCCTCGACCCCCCAACCTTGTTGTGGTCACTAAGGGCAGGAGCTAGGGTGTCCCCACTCCCAGGTGCTCTCTCCACACTGGGCACTTTCCTGACCCACTGATCATTACATATAGTTCAAAGCAAATACAATTTATTAAACAGCAATCGATTTAAAAAAATAAGGGAAAAGTGGGAAAGGTTAAAGGAAAATATATCACCCCGCTCTGTGGCACGGGGACATCACGACCAGCATCTCTGGAAAGTAAGGGAAGTTCGGTCTGTTCCTCACACGTCCCAGGCCTCCTTCTCAGACCCTGGCTGTGCTGCAGGGATGCTGTGGGTTGGACACTTGCTCTGGCGGGGCCACACACCTTGAGGCTCTAGGTGGCAGGACCCTTCTTCCCAGCATCGCCCCTGCCCCGTCGGGGTTATGATCCCCCCTCCAACTCTGGCCTGCAGCGCCTCTTGGCTGGAGGTGTCTCTCTGTGCTGGGCCTGCTGCCCAGGATCCCCCTCGTTCTCCCATGCTGCTCATCGCACCCGGCTCTGGACTGCTCCAGCCCCAGCTCCACTCTGCCTCAACACTGCTTTTGCTGCTGCTCTACCTCCAACTCCCTGGGCTGCTTTTTCTGGCTCCTTTGGCTCTGGTTCCTGCAGTTCTCCTCCTCTCCTCCCAGCACAGGTCTGCTCTCTGGGTTGCTTCTCCGGCTTTTGTTGTTGCAGCTCTGCTCCCAGCACTGACCTGTTCCCTGGGCTGATTTTCTGCTGTTTTCAAAACACCCCCCACTGAGTTTTAGTAAGGGGCCAACAGTCCCCTTATACATTGGGCGTTGCCGGCCCTGGGCCCTCTCAGTTCCTTCTCACCTTACTCTCCCAAGCTCCTTAGTGGTTCACTGTTCTTAATTTCTCTGAGTTTTTTCTTGTAAATAGTTGAAGTAGTGAATAGTTAGTTAGTTAGCATGCCCTGGTCCCTGGATTTAAGCTGTATGCTGCCTGTCATAAACCTATGTCTGCTCGTAACCCACACAAGAGCTGTCTTAAGTGCCTTGGGGAGGCATATGTTGAAGAGAAGTGCAGGATCTGGAAAAGTTTCAGACCGTGCAATCTCAAGGACAGGGTCATTTGGGTGAAAGCCCTGCTATTGGGGGTTACCCTACGCTCTGTATCGGAATCATGCCGCTCCGACTCGGCACTGAGTACATCAGACTGAGTGCGGAGTGCTCCACCGGCACCAGGCCCTTCGGTGCCACTCCCCTTCACCCACTCCCAAGAAGAGGCACAAGAAGTTGCGGTTGGATAGGGGGCACTCTCCAATACCACAGACAGCTACATGGGAGTCCCAGAACAAACCGAGACCCATGCCAGGCTGCTCGTCATCCACGGAACCTCAATTGGTGGTGGAGACGCAGCCTAGGGTGCCGAGCCCAGTGCACGACCTGCCACCAACTTCCGGGAGCAGTCAGGGCCTATTGCATCTCCTGGCCCTCGCGACATGAGAGGCCTGTCAACCTGAAAGGGACTTCATGTCTCTCCCCATGCCGCCCACACTTCCAGACCAGGGCCAGACTCAGGGAGAGTCCTTGAGGGCAGTCCGCTCTAAAGGGAAACCCTCAATGAGGCTGTCTACTTGGTCTCTGATACAGTGCAGATCGCCATTGCGGCACCAGTCGCCAGCTCAACGCTCCCCATCACTGTGGCGTCATTCGCTGTTCTCCCGGACTCCACCGTCTCAGCACCAATCTCCAGCACCACGCCATGCATCTCTGGCACTGAGACACTAGTCACTGGCCCCACATCACCGCTCCCCAGTGTGGCATTGCTCTCCGGTCCACCATAGCCACCAGCAAACAACAGCTCCACCCTGGCCACCCCAATGGCAGTATTGGAACCCTTGGGGGTTCCTTCCCGTGCCAGGACCATATTCCCAACAGGCATCCTTGGTAGTTTCTCAAAGACAGGCCCTGGCTTCGACATGGCCATCTCCGGAGACCAACTCAGAACTGGACCCCGGTACCAAAACCCTGGCGACCTCAGTGCAGTCAGCACCAGTGGTGGTGGCAGAACCAGCTGCAGCGCCTGAGAGGCAGTGGCCAGGGCCTCTCTGCAAGCGACGTTGGACACAGCCGATTCTGCAGCTCAGTCGATGGCATCGGCCATCTCCATGCGGCACAGTTCATGGCTCCAGTCTCAGGCCTCTCGCACAAGGCTCAACTGTTCACCAGGACCTCCTCTGCAGGGTCGGAGAAGGATTTAGGGTGTGGGAGGGAGGTTACGAACTGGGGCAGGGGGTTTGGGTGCAGGTCGGGGAGAGGGCTATGGGAGGGAGTTAGGGTATAGGGGGATTAGAACTGGGGCAGGGGGTTGGGGTGTGGATAGGGGTGTGGGCTCTGGGATGGAGTTTGGGTTTTGGAGGGGGCTCAGCTGGGGGTTAGGGTGCAGGTAGGGATGCAGGGTCTGGGAAGGAGTTAGGATGCAGCAGGGAGTTCAGACATGGGGCAGGGGGTTCGAGGTGCGGACTCTGTCCAGGTGACACTTACCTGCCGTGGCTCCTGGTCAGTGGCACAGCGGGACTAAGGCAGGCTCCCTCCCTGCCTGCCTAGCTCCACACCGCTCCCAGAAGCAGCAGGCTTGTCTGGCCCCTAGGCAGAGGGGAGGCCAGGGGGCTCTGCATGGTGCGTGCCCGTGCCTGCAGTCACTGCCCCCACAGCTCCAATTGGCCACAGTTCCCAGCCAGTTGGAGCTGTGGAGCTGATGCTGGGCGCGGGAGCAGCATGTGGAGCTTCCCTGATCGCCCCTCCGACCGGGAGCTGTGGGGGGAGGGGGGCAGTGCTAAAGCTCGGGGCTTCCAGCCAGCTGCGCAGATACTTGCCATGGGCTGGATTAAATTAAGCAGCGGGCCGGCTCCAGCCTGTGGGCCAGAGGTTCCCCACCTCTGCTCTAGAGCCAAAAAGGAAAGGGGGTCTACTCCCAATATTTCTCAATACCGGAGACCAAAGGGGGACTCAGGCCCATCTTAGACCTGCATCACTTCAACAAGCATCTCAAAAAATTGAAGTTCCGCATGGTCTCTTGGCCTCCATTATCCCCTCTCTGGATCCAAGACACTGGTACGCCGCCCTCGACTTGAAAGATGCCTACTTCCATATTTCTATTTTCTGCAGACCCAGGAGATTCCGCCAATTTATAGTAGGCCAGAGCCATTATCAATTCACGGCCCTACTCTTCAGCCTCTCACCAGCTCTGAGAGTATTCACAAAGTAGATGGCAGTGGTAGCAGCTTACCTGAGATGCTGAGGTGTCCAAATCTATCCTTACCTCGACAAGGGGCTTATCAGGGCCAGGTCTCAAGCCTAAGTCGAACATATCCTCGACAGTCTGAGCCACATGTCAAGAGCTGGGCCTGCTGATAAACAAACAGAAATCTACTCTGACCCCAGTTCAGAGAATAGAGTTCATAGGCGTGTGGTCAATGATGGCTGCATGTGTGTTCATTTAGTGTGCAGTCCCAGCTCTGCGCAAATAGCGGACATAGCAGACCTCAATTAAACTGCCCATTAAATCCACAGATTTGGTTCATAGGGAAGGAACTTGGTCAGATTTATTGTCAATAAAGCATGATCCTAATGTCCTGGCTCAATGGTTACAGGTACGCTAACACATGTATGCCCATTGCAATGGGCTAGCTCAGTTAATGGCGAGACTTTCCATTCTCCCCTTGGCCAGCCAAAGACACTCTCTCTGAGATACATCTTTATACATTGATACAAACAAGTTATGAAGTGCCTCTCTGATATATGTAGGTTCCACCCTCTGATGTATTCGGGTGCCACCCATTGCTTTGTACATGTTGGTTTGATCAAAACGTCTCTATCCATCATGTTGTCACCCTGACCTTATCTTTATGGGTGTGTTCCTGTTATCTTTGGGGAATGTGTTTAATACCAAGGTGTTCTGGTACCACCTTTCTGGAATGTGTTTGGGCATATATTCTTATCCCTACCACTGCTTAGGAATGTGTGTTTCTGCAATATCAGCCCTGTTCTTGCCAGATTCTGTGAGCAGGGCCTGCCTCTTGCTCACAACTTCACTTTGCTTTATATTAGCAAGTTTTGACCACTACTTTAGTTCAGGCCTCAAGCCTCATATCAGGCCTCTGATAAAAGTGCTTATGTTTCAGAGAGCTCAGGGCAACACATCTAGCCTGCCAACCATTCCTTCCTTACCTAAAGGGCTCAATGGTGCGAAACTTGATGAACACCACCACCATGTTTTACATCAACAAGCAGGGTGGAGTCCAATCACCTGCCCTGTTCCAAGAGGCTCTCAGGTCGTGGGACTTCTCTGTGTGGCATGCCATTCAGGTAGAGGCATCGCACCTCCTGGGAGCCCAGAATTTGCTGGCGAATCTCTTCAACAGGTCCTTCTGATCTCACCACAAGCGGTCACTTCACTCAGAAGTGGTCAACAAAATCTTCCAAAGATGGGGGACTTCCCAGGTGGACCTGTTTGCGTCCAGACCGAACAAGAAGTGTCAGCGGTTTTGCTCAATTTGCGGATTTCCAAGAGGCTCCCTGTCTGACGCCTTCCTGCTCCCATGGATGGGGGCACTTCTATACGCTTTCTCACTGATATTCCTGGTGCACAAGGGCCTCTTGAATGTCAAGAGAGACAAGGTGAGAATCATCATGATGGCAGCATTGGTTCGGCATGATTGTGGATCTCTCCATAGCAGCTCCACTGGAACTCCCGCATTGGCTGGACTTATTCTTGCAGAACCAGGGCCATCTGCTCCACCCAAACTTTGGCAGCTATCTCAGTTATCTCAGCTATCTCAGCCTTTCATCCTCTGATTCAGGGCAGATCGGTCTTCTCTCACAAAATGATGCTCAGGTTCCTGAAAGGCTTCGAGAGGCTCTACCCTCAGGTCCGCAACCCGATCCCTTCTTGGGTCTTAAATCTGATTCTCTCTTGGCTCACAGGTCCCCCTTTGAGATATTGGCACCCTGCTCCCCGCTGCTCCTCTCATGGAAGGTCGCCTTCTTCGTCATAAAGAAAAGAAGTACTTGTGGCACCTTAGAGACTAACAAATTTATTAGAGCATAAGCTTTCGTGAGCTACAGCTCACTTCACCGATGAAGTGAGCTGTAGCTCACGAAAGCTTATGCTCTAATAAATTTGTTAGTCTCTAAGGTGCCACAAGTACTCCTTTTCTTTTTGCGAATACAGACTAACACGGCTGCTACTCTGAAACCTTCTTCGTCATGATCACTTTGGCCCAACGGGTCTCTGAGATCAAAGCATTGATCCTTACATAGTTTTCTATAAGGATAAGGTCCAACTGTGCCTCCATCCAGCCTTCTTACCAAAGGTGGTTCGCAGTTCCACTATAATTAGGACATCTTCCTCCTGGTCTTCTTTCCGAAGCCCCCCAGGTCTAACGAGGAGTGCAGGTTGCACTCTTTAGAAGTTAGATGGGCCTTAGCGTTATACTCTGAGAGGACTAAACCCTACCTAAGTTGACTTAGCTCTTCGTTGCAGTGGCAGACAGGAAGAAAGGCCTGCTGGTTTCCTCTCAGAGGATTTTGTAACATTCTGTACCTTGGGAGAGTGTCTTGTAACCCCCATGTGCCTCATCTGTATATAATTATGATATTGCATATAAAGCATGCCATGTGAGGTGTCAGGGAAAAGGTTATCATCAACTGAAAGTTAATGCTCTTTCTAAATATGTTTATCTTTAGTGCATATGAAGTTATGAGATTGTGTTGTATGGTTGTCACTAAAATATGCTGTAAGTTGGAGAATCAGTCAAATATTAGCTCCTCAGAAACAACAGCAAGGAAAGTAACCAACGCCCAGGCAGGGTGTCAAACAACCACCAACGGCCATTGTCCAGCAAGGGAGATACAATTCAATGACTCACCTGCATGAGGCCACATCAGGGGAATTCCTCAGCCTTGCCTGGGGACTCAGAAATGCTCACCAGACATGCCTGGACTTGTGTTCTCCAAGCACATGGGACTGAGGATATAAAACAGAACACAGGGGCTCCAGGCTTGCCCTTTCTCCTGCCCGCACCTATTCTGCAAGCAACAAGGACATTGAGAAGATTTAAGACTCCAACAGAGGAGACTGGCCCAAGTTTCAAGATTTCAAGTGTGAAATCTGCACACTATGAACTGCAATATCCAGGGGGGTGAGAAAAAACTACTTAATGTAGATGTTGCCCAGTCTAAAAGGGTTGAGAGTTTAGACTGTGTGCTTATATTATATTATATTATTTTATTTTATTTTGGTAATTAACTCTGACTTTTTACCTATTGCTTATAATCACTTAAAATCTATCTTTTGTAGACAATACATTTGTTTATCTTAGATTCATAGATACTAAGGTCAGAAGGGACCATTCTGATCATCTAGTCCGACCTCCTGCACAGTGCAGGCCACAGAATCTCACCCACCCACTCCTATGAAAAACCTCACCCATGTCTGAGCTATTGAAGTCCTTAAATCATGGTTCAAAGACTTCAAGGAGCAGAGAAGCCTCCCTCAAGTCAACCATGCCCCATGCTACAGAGGAAGGCGAAAAACGTCCAGGGCCTCTCCAATCTGCCCTGGAGGAAAATTCCTTCCCGACCCCAAATATGGCAATCAGCTAAACCCTGAGCATATGTGCAAGATTCACCAGCCAGATACCCAGGAAAGAATTTTCTATAGTAACTTAGATCCCATCCATCTAATATCCCATCTCAGGGGATTTGGCCTATTTACCCTGAATATTTAAAGATCAATTACTTACCAAAATCCCATTATCCCATCATACCATCTCCTCCATAAACTTATCGAGTAGAATCTTAAAGCCAGATAGATCTTTTCCCCCACTGCTTCCCTTGGAAGGCTATTCCAAAACTTCACTCCTCTGATGGTTAAAAACCTTCGTCTGATTTCAAGTCTAAACTTCCTGGTGGCCAGTTTATACCCATTTGTTCTTGTGTCCACATTGGTGCTGAGCTTAAATAATTCCTCTCCCTCTCCTGTATTTATCCCTCTGATATATTTATAGAGAGCAATCATATCTCCCCTCAACCTTCTTTTAGTTAGGCTAAACAAGCCAAGCTCCTTAAGTCTCCTTTCATAAGACAAGTTTTCCATTCCTCGGATCACCTTACTAGCCCTTCTCTGTACCTGCTCCAGTTTGAATTCATCCTTTTTAAACATGGGAGACCAGAACTGCACACAGTATTCTAGGTGAGGTCTCACCAGTGCCTTGTATAACGGTACTAAAACCTCCTTATCCCTACTGGAAATGCCTCTCCTGATGCATCCCAAAACCGCATTCGCTTTTTTCACAGCCATATCACATTGGCAGCTCATAGTCATCCTATGATCAACCAATACTCCAAGGTCCTTCTCCTCTTCCGTTACTTCTAATTGATGCGTCCCCAATTTATAACTAAAATTCTTGATATTAATCCCTAAATGCATAACCTTACACTTCTCACTATTAAATTTCATCCTATTACTATTACTACAGTTCACAAGGTATTCCAGATCCTCCTGTATAATATCCCGATCCTTCTCCAAATTGGCAATACCTCCCAGCTTTGTATCATCTGCAAACTTTATTAGCACACTCCCACTTTTTGTGCCAAGGTCAGTAATAAAAAGATTAAATAAGATTGGTCCCAAAACCGATCCCTAAGGAACTCCACTGGTAACCTCCATCCAACCTGACAGTTCGCCTTTCAGTAGGACCCGTTGCAGTCTCCCCTTTAACCAATTCCTTATCCACCTTTTGATGTTCATATTGATCCCCATCTTCTCCAATTTAACTAATAATTCCCCATGTGGCACGGTATCAAACGCCTTACTGAAATCTAGGTAAATTAGATCCACTGCATTTCCTTTATCTAAAAAATCTGTTACTTTTTCAAAAAAGGAGATTAGGTTGGTTTGGCACGATCTACCATTTGTAAAACCATGTTGTATTTTGTCCCATTTACCATTGACTTCAATGTCCTTAACTAATTTCTCCTTCAAAATTTTTCCAGGACCTTGCATACTACAGATGTCTAACTAACTGGCCTGTAGTTACCCGGATCACTTTTTTTTCCTTTCTTAAAAATAGGAACTATATTAGCAATTCTCTAATCATTCGGTACTATTCCTGAGTTTACAGATTCATTAAAAATTCTTGCTAATGGGCTTGCAATTTCAGGTGCCAATTCCTTTAATATTCTTGGATGAAGATTATCTGGGCCCCCTGATTTAGTCCCATTAAGCTGTTTCAGTTTCGCTTTTACCTCTGATATGGTAATATCTACCTCTATATCCTCCTTCCCATTTGTCATGCTACCATTATCCCCAAGATCCTCTTTAGACTTATTAAAGACTGAGGCAAAGTATTTGTTTAGATATTGGGCCATGCCTAGATTATCTTTAACCTCCACTCCATCCTCAGTGTTAAGCGGCCCCACTTCTTCCTTTTCAGTTTTCTTCTTATTTATATGGCTATAGAACCTTTTACTATTGGTTTTAATTCCCTTTGCAAGGTCCAACTCTACTCGACTTTTAGCCTGTCTCACTTGATCCCTACATGTTCTGACCTCAATTAGGTAGCTTTCCTTGCTGATCCCTCCCATCTTCCACTCCCTGTATGCTTTCTGCTTCTTCTTAATCACCTCTCTAAAATGCTTGCTCATCCAGCTTGGTCTACAACTCCTTCCTATGAATTTTTTCCCCTTTCTTGGGATACAGGCTTCCGATAGCTTCTGCAGTTTTGATTTAAAGTAATCCCAGGCCTCCTCTACCTTTAGATCCATAAGTTCTTCAGTCCAATCCACTTCCCTAACTAATTTCCTTAATTTTTGAAAGTCAGCCCTTTTGAAATCAAAAACCCTAGTTGCAAACTTATTTTTGTTAATCCTTCCATTTAGTTTGAACTGAATTAGCTCATGATCACTTGAGCCAAGATTGTCCCCTACAACCATTTCTTCTATGAGGTCCTCGCTACTCACCAAAATTAAATCTAAAATGGCATCCCCTCTAGTCGGTTCAGCAACTACTTGATGAAGGAATCCATCAGCTATCACATCTAGGAAAATCTGAGCCCTATTATTATTACTAGCACTGGTCCTCCAGTCTATATCTGGGAAGTTAAAGTCTCCCATGATCACGCAGTTTCCATTAGTATTTACTTTATTAAAGACATTAAAAAGGGCTGTATCCATATCCAAATTAGATTCCGGAGGTCTATAGCACACCCCAAGCACTATCGTAGGAGTGGCTTTACTAGTTTTCTTCCCCAATGTAATTTTTGCCCAGACAGACTCTGTCTTATCCATTGCATCGCTTCTTATTTCTTTACATTCTACCTCATCATTGATATACAATGCTACTCCACCCCCTTTACCTTTGTTTCTGTCTTTCCTAAAGAGCACATACCCTTCAATACCTGTAGTCCAGTCATGACTACTATTCCACCATGTTTCTGTTATCCCTATAATATCTGGGATCACTTCCTGCACCAGTAGCTCTAGTTCCTCCATTTTGTTACCTAGACTCCTCGCATTGGTGTACAAACATCTTAATTTTTGCTGTTTGGCCTTGCTCACATTTTGTACCCTATTAGGCACAGTCATTCTACATCCAGTATAACCTATTAGACTAGTATCCACACCGCCGTCATTCCTTATATACATTCTCCTACCCACGGCTGTATCCATTCTTACTTCATCTTCTTCCCTCTCAATGCTAAAATCTGGCGTGGAGATTTTCTGGACATCTCCCATCCATCTCCCCCCAATTCCCAGTTTAAAGCTCTCTTTATCAGTTGTGCCAGCCTCGATCCTAGAAGTCTATTTCCTTCCCTACTGAGATGAAGTCCGTCCCGAGAGAACTGACCTCTGTCCGTGAATGCCTCCCAGTGGTCATACATCCCAAAGCCCTCCTTATAGCACCACTGCCTAAGCCATCTGTTGACAGTCATAATGTTGTCAGACCTTTGTTGCCCTTCTCTAGGAACAGGAAGGATCCCGCTAAAGATCACCTGAGCCTCAATTTCCTTAAGCGTCTTCCCCAGCCTAGCATAGTCTCCCTTAATACTTTCCAGCGAGAATCTAGCCGTATCATTTGTTCCCACATGAAGGATAATTAGGGGATTCTTTCCCGCTCCCTTTAGGATCCTTTTCAACCTCAGGTCTACATCCCGTATCTTAGCACCCGGAAGACAGCACACCCTTCTATTCTCAGGATCATCTCTAGTTACAGGCCTGTCTATTCTTCTCAATAAAGAGTCCCCGATCACATAGACCTGCCTTTTCCTGGTGACAGTGCTATTCTCCAGTGTCTCCCCTGTTCTCTCTGGCTGCAAGTTCTTTCCATTCCTATTTTCCCTTACAATCTTCTTCAACCCATCCTGTATCCTCCTGGGGCTCATATTTGGTGTAGTCTCCCTTGACTCTTCCCCTTTTTCTATAGGGCTAGCCTCTCTTCTCTTCTTCCTTACCCTTCCACCTTCAACAAGTACCTGCTGAGCCCCTTCTTCATTTTCCAACTCTACTTAATCTATATGTTGCCCAGTCTAATAGGGTTGAGAGTTTAGACTGTGTGCTTATATTATATTATATTATTTTATTTTATTTTGGTAACTAACTCTAACTTTTTACCTATTGCTTATAATCACTTAAAATCTATCTTTTGTAGTCAATACATTTGTTTAACTGGTTATCTTTACCAGTGAGTTTGCATGAAGTGGGTGGCAAAACTGCTCAGGTTTGCAAAGGC
This sequence comes from Dermochelys coriacea, assembly GCF_009764565.3. NCBI lineage: Eukaryota > Metazoa > Chordata > Testudines > Dermochelyidae > Dermochelys > Dermochelys coriacea. Next base: position 213,839,129 of record NC_050068.2, on the reverse strand, counting down.
TGGTGTATATCCACTTTCCATTGATGGAGTGGTGAACCAATTAATAAATTTGCACTGTCGTCTCGAGGAACACACACAGCAGGAACCCCGAGAAGTGGGAAAAGGAGGAACCCAGTCAGCACACAAACAAGGATGACTAGATTAGCCCAGCTCATTACTTCTCCTCCACCCGAGGTACTGCCAGTTCAGGTCTCCTAGTTGCATCTTCATGCCTGGCCTCAAGCTATGGGCCTTTCCTGTTGATATGAAATGAAATACACAATGTTATGTGGTGGAATACTTTGTATAATCTTCAGAGAAATACTGAGATCCCAAATCTCACTTGTCTGTGCCAAAAATTCCCCACGCCTTCTATTTGCATTACAGCACCAGGCCTGGTTCCAGCCCATTTGGGACCTGTCTTCACACCTGTGTTAGAATATATTGCGCAGTTTTCAGTCTATCATGGCCAAATGCAGCTGTTGGGTGGGGACAACATGCCACCTGAGGCTCCTGGGAGCTGGCAATACCCAGAATATGGGTGACATTCCAAATTCTCGCTTCCTCATACTGCATCAGGCTTTTGTGACCCAATCACCTACATACCCTTCTCTTTCAGTCCCTGAAGATGAGGTCCAGGCCCTGGATCTCCATGGTTCCCAGTAACTACTGGGCATCAGGAACATAAAGGGATCTCTTCCCACAGCACTGGCCTGGAATGCAGCAGGAGTTTGACGCAGTAGGGAATGCAAAAGCATCCTGGGATCCTAGGGCGAATGCCCAGGGGATGAAATGGGATTCCCAGACCTGCGGCTTAGCCAGCAATCTGGGAGGAACTCCCAACTCCTGTAAATGTGCACCAGAAACTTTACTTCCTGCAAATGGCCAGGACAATCAGCCCAGAGAGTTGTGTTTAGTTTCCCAAGTGGTGTAAATGTTTCTAGGTGGGGGATGAGAATGGGGTGTGTGTTCCCAAGAGGTTGCCATGAGAACAGTGAGGTGGTCCATCAGAGGAGATCAAAGCACTTTACTCAGGGGTGGGGAGGGCTAATGTTACCAAACTAATTTAATTGATGGTAAAACCAAAGCCATACAGTGAGTCAGCAGCAGACCCCGCAATAGAATCCAAAAGTCCTGACTCTTAGGCTCTGCTCTAACCAGTGGGCTGTAGCCCACGAAAGCTTATGCTCAAATAAATTTGTTAGTCTCTAAGGTACCACAAGTACTCCTGCTCTTTTTGCTGATACAGACTAACATGGCTGCTACTCTGAAACCTATTCTTTATTGTATTTCTTGTTCTAAATTTAAACAATGTGGACACAGTTGGCAACGGGCTTTGTTGCAAGGATAGGTTCCTGGGTTAGTGGTTCTGTTGTGTGGTGTGTGGTTGCTGGTGATACAGCCGCATTTGCTCCAACCCTGCAGACAGAGACAAACACCTACAAGATCTGTATCAAGCATTCTTACAACTACAATACCCAGCTGCTGAAGTGAAGAAACAGATTGACAGAGCTAGAAGAGTACTCAGAAGTCACCTACTACAGGACAGGCACAACAAAGAAAATAACAGAATGCCACTAGCCATCACCTTCAGCCCCCTACTAAAACCTTTATAACGCATCATCAAGGATCTACAACCTATCCTGAAGGACGATCCATCCCTCTCACAGATCTTGAGAGACAGGCCAGTTCTTGATTACAGACAGCCCCCCAACCTGAAGCAAATACTCACCAGCAACCACAAACCACACAACAGAACCACTAACCCAGGAACATATCCTTGCAACAGAGCCCGTTGCCAACTCTGTCCACATATCTATTCAGGGACACCATCATAGGGCCTAATCACATCAGCCACACTATCAGAGGCTCGTTCACCTGCACATCTACCAATGTGATATATGCCATCATGTGCCAGCAATGCCCCCTGCCATGTACATTAGTCAGACTGGACAGTCTCTGCGTAAAAGAATAAATGGACACAAATCAGATGTCAACATTCAAAAACCAGTCAGAGGACACTTCAATCTCTTTGGTCACTCGATTACAGACCTAAAAGTGGCAATTCTTCAACAAAATCTTCAAAAACAGACTTCAATGAGAGATTGCTGAATTGGAATTAACTTGCAAACTGGTTACAATTAACTTAGGCTTCAATAGAGACTGGGAGTGGATGGGTCATTACACAAAGTAAAACTATTTCCCCATGTTTATCACACACCCCCCTCCCACTGTTCCTCAGACATTCTGGTCAACTGCTGGAAATGGCCCACCTTGATTTTCATTACAAAAGGTCCGCCCCCCACTCTCCTGCTGGTAATAGCTCATCTTAAGTGATCACATTGGTTACAGTGTGTATGGTAACACCCATTGTTTCATGTTCTCTATGTATATAAATCTCCCCACTGTATTTTTCACTGAACGCATCCAATGAAGCGAGCTGTAGCTCACAAAAGGTTATGCTCAAATAAATTTTTTAGACTCTAAGGTGCCACAAGTGCTCCTTTTCTTTTCATAGAATCATAGAATTATAGAATATCATGGTAGGATGGGACCTCAGGAGGTCATCTAATCCAACCCCCTGCTCAAAGCAGGACCAATCCCCAACAAAATCATCCCAGCCAGGGCTTTATCAAGCCTGACCTTAAAAACTTCTAAGAAAGGAGATTCCACCACCTCCCTAGGTTATGCATTCCAGTGTTTCACCACCCTCCTAGTGAAAAAGTTTTTTCTAATATCCAACCTAAACCTCCCCCACTGCAACTTGAGACCATTACTCCTTGTTCTGTCATCTGCTACTGAGAACAGTCTAGATTCATCCTCTTTGGAACCCCCTTTCAGGTAGGACTTATTCCCTGCTTGAACTCCTCCTGGTCTGTTGCCAACTCCCCTCTTCTCTAGAGAATGACTGCAGAGTTCCTCCCTGTAGTTCTCTTTTACCACCAACTTCCCCTCTTTTTGCCTATTCCAACTCCTCCTCCAGTTGGGCTTCATCAACCATTAGGCCTTATCAGCCCTGACTCTCCTCCAAGTGCAGCCTGTCACAGAGTTAATTGGACCTTTTCCCCTAATCAGGCCTTATGTGGGGTAGACACCCCATCACACCATCTAAGGATGATGTTGTGTTCCCTATTCTTGTCCATGGGGGAAGAATGATCCAGTGATGAGCTCTGCAATGGATCCTTCTGCTCTTTGCTCTCATTTAGAGTAGGAGGGAGCCGTTGTGAAAACTGATGATAAACTGGAGTGAATTGCCCTGTCAGATCCATTGCAATCTCTGGTCTTGTAGAATCATAGAATATCAGGGTTGGAAAGGACCTCAGAAGGTCATATAGTCCAACCCCCTGCTCAAAGCAGGAACTAATCCCCAACTAAATCATCCCAGCCAGGGCTTTGTCAAGCCTGAAAAAGGAGACCAAGTCTGTTCCCTCCATTCTGGAAGTACCATCAGCAATGGAGGCATGGATCCGTATGTTACCAGAGTGGGAATCAGGCTCATTCCCTGCACTGAGGAGCCCTCCTTCAAGACCAACAGAACCTTCTACTCCTGTGGCACCAACACTGAAGAAGAATTCACCTCAGTCCATTTCCTTGTTCCAGATCCAGAGGCTGGTGTCACTGAGGTTCTGGAATTATTATCTTGACCCCTGAAGAGGGCCTTACAGCAGAGGATTTAGCTGCTAAAGCATTTTTCAAGAGAAGGTCCTGTAAGTGGTTCTTCCTTTCTTTTTTGGCATCTGGTGGAAAAGATCTACAAACAAAGCATTGGAAAGGGGAATGTCCCTCCCCAAAGCAGCTGGGAAGGCCAGGATAGGATAGGAGTGCAATGCCTGAACTCCAGATTCTGGATGCTCTGCCATATTGGATCCAACTGGGAACTCCTTGCAGAAGGCTCCAGTGATCGTGCAGCACCACAAGGCATCTGTCCAGACTGAGAATATGCAGAGCTCACCCTAGAAAAATAGCAGTAACTGATAAAATGTCTCCCCAAAACTCTCCTCCATTTCCATCCCCATCCCCACTGCTTAGCCCTCAAAAGCCTCAAAGCAGCCAAACACCAGACCAGCTCCTCAAGGGAATCCATCCATCCTCCTCCTCCTGGTGCTGAGTGAACCCACTGAAGTGAAAGATGCAGTACCAGCTCCACAGCAATCCCAGGACTGCCAGTCTCAAGAGAGCAAAAGTCATGAGATATGGCCCCCCAAATTATAACATTTTTAAAAAAAATCACCTCCTGGTTTTAGTCTGTCACCTGACTTTTAAACTCCCCTCTACTCCTCTACCAATGCGTGTGTGAGAATTTCAGTTTGAAAAGTCAACATTTAGTGCACACAAAATGGACACCTCCCACTGGCTGCGCAGATGGCGACTCTCCTAGGAGATTGGAAAATTGCCATCCATTTCCTACTACTGACTCGACTGGACTGTCTTCCCTCCGAGTTTGATTCCTTTGATAGAAGAAGGGCTGGCTGGTAAATAGTTTGTGACCCACAGACCTAATCATGGTTCACACTTGCACATAGAACTTACATTACTTTTTAGGGTTGAAGAGTTCCAGATATAGATATTAAAGAACTTTAAACTTATATCCTTCCCTGACTCCACCCCGCAACTTGTCTGTCTTTATTCCTCCCCTGGCTTCCCTGGTTCCAGACCCCTTTCCTTCCCTCCTGCCCCTCACATTCCCCTGAATCCCATTTCCCTGCAACGCCTACAGCTGTCTCCTGCCCCCCAGTGCCTGTTCCCCACACTCTTCCCATCCTCCTTTCACAGGGTCTCTGCTGCTCCTCGCAGTCTCTGAGTTCTCTTCAGCCCTCTGAGTCATGCAGGGGAGCCATGTTGCTGTGGGCTTCAGACTCACTCAGAACAGTGGAGAGCAGAAGCCAACTTTAATAAGGGGATCCTCACTGCCACATGCTGACAGACTGTAGATTGATGGCAACATCTTGCTGGCTTCAAACCCATTGACAGTAAGAAAAGATGGTGGCAGTTTTGAATAAGGGAAAATCAGTGAGTTGGTGCCTTTCATCGTGCAGTATTGCCAACCACAAGAGATCAGAAATCATGAGTTGGATCCTTCCGAATCATGAGATTGGCTCAAAAAATCAGGAGTTTAAAAAAAAAAAGATTCTCCTGCAATATTGGTGTCTTTTCACTATTGAATGCCCCCCTACCCCAGTGTATGGCAACCAGTAGCATTACCCACTTTCCCCAATGTATTGGGTAAGATGATTTTGGCCTCAGCTGTAGGAGCTGTTGCACCCACATCTGCTATGAGTATCCTGCCCCCAGCCCTGAACTAGTTCTTTCCCCGCAGCTTCCCTTAGCCTCACCTCTGCTCCTCCACAGGCTCTTCACCCTCCTCTGCCCCTTCCCAGGTTGGGTGCTGTAGTGGGAGGGAAAGGAGCAGTTGTGCCATCCTATCTGTGTGGCTTACAGGAGGGGTGGACGTCGGGGAGGGGGAGCAGAGCCACCAGGCTCTTTGCTCACCTCCTCCCTTCCTGGGAGAATGGCCAGGGGATGGGAGACTTTGCTGGCTTCTGGCAGGGCTGAACTTCACAAAGGGCTGGACTTTCTTGTGTCATTTTGAGATGAATTCCAGCCATCTCTGAAAACCAGCAACTACACACCACACAACAAAAACACTAACCCAGGAACCAATCCCTGCAACAAACCCCGTTGTCAACTCTGTCCGCATATCTATTCAAGGGACACCATCATAGGACCTAATCATATCAGCCACACCATCAGGGGCTCGTTCACCTGCACATCTACCAATGTGATATATGCCATCATCTTCCAGCAATGCCCCTCTGCCGTATACATTGGCCAAACCAGACAGACTCTATGCAAAAGAATAAATGGACACAAATCAGACATCAAGAATTATAACATTCAAAAACCAGTAGGAGAGCACTTCAATCTCCCTGGACAGTCCATAACAGACTAAAAAGTTGCAATTCTTCAACAAAAACTTCAAAAACAGACTCCAATGAGAAACTGCAGAACTGGAATAATTTGCAAACTGGACACCATCAAATTAGGCCTGAATAGCAACTGGGAGAGGATGGGTCACTACAAAAAGTAATTTCCCTCTGCTGATACTCACACCTTCTTGTCAACTGTTGGAAATAGGCTGCCTTGATTGCATTGGCCTCATTAGCACTACAAAAGAGATTTTCCCTCCCTTGGTATTCACCCCTTCTTGTCAACTGTTGAGAATAGGCCACTTGCACCTTAATTGAATTGGCTCGTTAGCACTGACCACCCACTTGGTAAGGCAATTCCCATCTTTTCATGTACTGTGTATTTATATCTGCCTACTGTATTTTCCACTCCATGCATCTGACGAAGTGGGTTTTAGCCCACAAAAGCTTATGTCCAAATAAATTTGTTAGTTTCTAAGGTGCCACAAGGAGTCCTAGTTTGGTTTTTTTTATAATGAAGTGTCTGAGCCAAAGCCCACTGAACGTCAAAAGAAAGACTGACTTCAGTTTTGGATCAGTCTCTACACGCTTTGCTGAATAGACGGGGTGTGGGATTAGTCCTGTGCTTAAAGTTAAGCATATACTTGCGTGTACAGATGTTCAGAAATTGTTTTGTTTTTTTTCCACAGAAAACATTGGCTTTTCATTGAAAAGCTGAAAATCTTTTTTGGGGGGAGAAGGAGGGAACTAAAAATATTTGACTGAAAACTGAGAACGGCTGAAATATTATGATCCAAAAATGTTTTTTGGCCAAAAATTTCTGAGTTGCAGGTTTTTGATTTTCTTATGAAAAATGAAAAAATGAATAAATAAATTGAGGAAAACAACACTTTCCACAGAATTGTTTGTTCCATCAAAAGCCCAATTTTCCATTGAATAAAGTTTGATGGAAAACTTTTGACCATCTCTAATTAAGTGCTTTCCTTTATTATGGCATATTATGACACTCTTTTCCTGGTAAATCAACAGATTGATATTTGTTATTGGATTTTGTTTCTGCCCAACATTCCTATGTGTATATTTGCTGGTACTTATGATTTTGTTGTACATATGATCACTGTGCTGTTTCCCACATGTAGTTATGTTCTGTATTGGGATGTTTTGGAAAAAAAATAGCTTGTTAAAATATTTTAGTCACTAAAGTCAGCAGCTATGACTCTGAATACACAAAGAGAGCAGGTTTGTCGGGCAAGAAAATGTTATTTTCACAAAGACAATTTTCAGAGTAGATCTGCATTTTAAAGGAATTTTAGTCAGTGGGTTAATATTGACAATAGTAAGTGATGATTTCTGAATTCTTATTTGCTTACATTACAGTTCTTTTGCAAAACAATTTAAGGGGGAGGACTATTTAGAAAGTGTTGTTGAAGGTGAACAGTACTTTAGTGCTTATTTATGATACATAAAGACATCCTTATACTTATTTTTAATTTTTTCCTGTTATGTCAAAGTCCTTCAGCAAAGAAAGCTATCTGAAGACCTAAAATGTCTAATGTAAAAAATCAGGCAGTAAACGGGGGGTGGGCAGAAATGTTTAAGTTCACCATTAATTTCTACATTTAAAAAAAACATTAAAATAAATTATCAGGCATCAATCATAAAAGATAAACTTTAACTGATGTGCTGGCATATGTGGGCTGTAGGTGTTTGTGGTAGTCTGGCCTTCCTTTCTGCCACCTACAGAAATTTATTTGTTTGAAGATGCAAACCAGTTTATATAATTCAAAGTGACAAACCAAATATGATTCTCAGGCTAGAACAAAACAGGATGTTTGTTACACCACTCTGTTATTAACAACCTACCCATTAGTTTTAAAAATAACTAAAGAATGTAGCTATGTAGCTGTCATACCTTTGCTTTCTGTGTACTGCACCATTTCATTGTTAAGCTCTCTGCTGAAACAGCCATTTTGAGAGGTAGAGTTATTAATACAGCTTGTTAGAGCACACACAGACTTTCTAGCTGCTCCCTTTGTTTTTCTTCCCTTCTCATAGTTTATCTTTTTGCTTTATGTATAGGAAAGACAACAAGAAATCTGGGAATGCAGATGGGCTCTAAAACCAAAAGTCCAGCAAAAGTGAAGCATAGGGGTTAGGAATCTTAGGGCTTGTCTACACTACCGCACAGGGTCGATCTAAGATACGTAATTTCAGCTACGTGAATAGCGTAGCTGATGTTGATGTACTTAGATCTACTTACCGCAGTGTCTTCACTGCAGTAAGTCGACAGCTGATGCTCTCCCGTTGACTCCGCTTCTCATTCTGGTGGAGTACCGGAGTCGATGGGAGAGCACTCAGCGGTTGATTTATCGTATCTATACTAGACAGATGCGATAAATCGACCCCCGCTGGATCAATCGCTGCCCACCGATCCAGTGGGTAGTGTAGACAAGCTTTTAACTGGCGCTTTAACATTGCCAGTGAAGATGTGCCCTTAGTAAAAGCCCAGAAAAGTCAATGGGAATCTTTCCAATTCATTTACTTCAATGGCCTTTGGATCAGGCCCTAAGAGAAGAAAGGAGAAAAATGAAGAGCCAGATTTTTAAAAGGTATTTAGGAAATAAAGATGCAGATAGCACCTTCTGGGATTTTCCAAAACACAGGTTAGACATTGAAATCAAGATATAGCAATAATAAAGGCCATGGGAATTTTGTAATTTAGGCCCCAATTTAGCAAAGTTCTTAAGCATTTAAGCTCAACTTTAAAGTCAATCTTAAATTCCACTGAAGTCATTCGAAAGATTCCCTTTGACTTCACTGTGTTTTGGATCAGGCCCTAGTTGGATAGGGATGGATTTAAGCATGTACTAAGTGCTTTGCTGAATTGGGGTCGAACTGTTGTCACCTGTTTTTTGGATAACATTGATAACCCAAAAAGATATAGTGGAACTTGTCAGAGACCTAAATGAGAATCTGGCAAGGGTTCTGAATTCTTGGTGTGCACCCTCATTCTCTCTCAACTCTTTCCTCCTGTGCAAAAATCCTCACTAGGAGTGAATAGCCGCTGGTGGTTATAAAAATGGTAAGATCTTAGAAATTCCACAAAGGCATTCAGAATAAGAGCCTTTACTCCAAAATTAAGTATCAGATCTCCCCATAAATACCCCAGAGCACTAGGTCTCATGGAGGACAGATGCATTAAACAACTCTAGAGAGTCAAGTCCAAACATCTGGAGCTATTTCAAAAACTAAAAAATAAATCTTTCAGAATGTGATAAATCTCAGTGCCGTAAATTCCAAAAGTGAAATCCTGGCCCCATTGAAGTCAATGGCAAAACTCCCATTCACTTCAGTGGGGTTTAGGATTCACCTTGTCTCTTTAAAATATCTTGATTCATGTGAAAATTTGTACACTCAAAAAACCCAACCACCCCTCATGGTCAGAGATTGCGAGTGAGAAATGTCAGGCAGGTTGGTTTTGATCTGAGGAATTCAGAAGGTGGCTTCAAATCTGGTGTATATTGGAAAGCTAGATATCTTAATGGTTTTGTTTGTTTGATTGATTGATTGATTGATTTTGGTTTGTTTGTTTGTTTGTTTGTGAGTCGTATACTCCTTTTCATAAGAATTTGCTAATGCGTGAAATCAAAAATTAAATAGAATGACTAGATAGACTTTATGAAGCCACATATGAAAGATGTATGACAGTTTCCTTCCTTTTAAAAGAATGACCCTTCTCTAGAGCTATAGCAGTATGTGGGGTGGAGGGTAGGCAGGCAGAGCATAGATACATCCCACAACCCCATGAAACCAGTTTGCTTTCAAAACTCAGAAGAGACTAATCAAAAATGGCGAACAAGACCATATACGTAGACTTAAAATTTTACCAAAGACAAGAGAATCTCCAACTTCAGATTCAGGTAAAGAACATCTTAATACTATTTTTTTTAAGAAGGCAAAAGTTAAAAAGCTTTCATGATTTGTTAAAAGGGGTTTCATTTTGTTGTTAGAAGTACTGCATAGTTAAATAATTTCGGATCCCCATGAGACTGTGGTAAGTAGCAGCATTACATTTGGAGCCAAAACTGTAGAGCTACCCAGCATTTCTAGTAATAGATTGAAAATCACTTTTCAACTAAGGTTAAAAAATTACAAACACAACAACTTTTCTGACCATAATGGCCACTCTGATCTGAGATCACGGCTGAAGTCAAGAGCAATCTGTGGTGCTTTGGATTAGTTTGTTAAGATCCAATATTGTATTCAAATTCACTGTTGCGTCTCCATATTTCTAGCCAAAAAGACACTAACGGCAGCTAAAGGTGTGGATGTTGTCTTTGCAAAGAAGGCACTGAATGAACAAAATTGTTTGTTTCTTTTTAATATTAGTTTTTAACCAGGGGGATTTAATATTAGCACAATGTTAAAAGGTATTTCAATATCTTTCTCCTTGTAATAATCAACAAAGCACCAACTGTATAGCTTTAAAAAAAATCCAGCACTGAGATTATTTTATTATGAATATTAATGATAGCATTTGAAATATAACATTTCCCTTGTGTTGATGTTTTTCAGCTTGTGATAGTCACTGTACATATGGGACAAGATTTTCAAAAATCGAAGTGTAAAGTTAGGGTTTCCAGCTAGGGTTTTCAGGATGGCCTAAGGGATTTGGACACCCTACTCCTAAATGTCAGTGGGAGAAGGACATTTAATTTCCAAAGGCTCCTTTGGAAATTCCAGGCCTAATTCCATATTTAGGCATCTAAATAAGTGGCCTCATTTTCAAAAGAGCTTAGCTCCCTGCAGCTGCCACTGACTTTAGCAACAGCTGCTGAGTGTTAAGAACTATTGAAAAGCAGGCCACTTTCTAAGCAGTGACACCAATTAGCAGTCACTGGGGAATGCTCCCCACACTCCAAGGTTTTTGCACTTGCTCAAAGTTCCAGAAAAAGGCAACTATCTGCAGGTCCAGATTAAACAATATGTACTTGGTGCATGTACTCATGGCCCCCACCTCAGGACCCGGTGGCTGGTCCAAAAATGAGTGGTACAGAGCCATGTGCAGAGCTTAATTTGTGCCCAGGCTCACCTGGGCTGAGCCCTGGCACCTCTAGGCTTGGCAGTTCATAGCCCCAGCATCTCTGGACTTGCTGTGTCAGTTATGAAAGTAAAAAAATTGCTTGAGCTCTGGCATCTAATTGCTTGAGCCCTAGCACCTCTTTCATTACAAATTAAGCACTGTTTGTGTGTGGGGTGGGCAGCCAGAATCGGGAGTTGCTGTGCCAGCCCAGGACAGGAGTGGAGCGTTGAACTGGGGTGCTGGTGAGTGGCCAGGAGGGTTCTGAGGGTGGTGGGTGAGGGGATGGGGGTGAATGAGGGATATTAGGGTGGTGGGAATTGGGGATAAGATGTTGGGGGGGAGTGGCAAATGTTAGGAGCTGTGGCCAGTGGGGCTGAGATTTTGGGGTCTGCAGCGAACAGGATGTATGTCAGGGCTGCTGGGGTGTATGTGGGGGCAGTCAGGATAAGTGGGGGCCGGGAAAGGGCTGTTGGGGTATATGTGGGGTTGGCAGGGCATTTGGGGGTGTATGTGTATGGTGGGGTGAAGGAGCATTGGGGGGTCAGATCAAAAAGTTTTCCCCCCAAGAAATATCTGAATTGGTGCCACTGTTGTTGAGGTGCACAAATACAGTTTTAAAAGCCTAACATTAGACTCCTATTTATGAAAATCTTAGTCATATTATTTTTCATTTTTGTTTGGAGTTGGGGGCTGTACATTTGTGAAACTATAAATGATAAAACCTTTTCATGCCACATTGTGGGGAACTGGGATAAAATGAATAATAGCAAACCAACTTTCATGGATCTGAAAATGTACTAGGGTAAATGTATCAGATCCATAAACCCAGATGGTATCAGCAGAACCTGGCAAGATTGTTTCCTAAAAGAGTAACCCTAGATTATTGGAGATGGGGGCACAAGTGTCTACTTTGAGTATCCCTAACCAGCTTCTAACTCTTTTTAATAATTCAAATCTTTATAGTTATCAGCATTTTTTCTTCTTTCAGGAGACAGGAACACGTATGCAGTCCTGCAAAGGCCTCAGAACTTGGATAGTCCATCAGAGACTTCCCCCTCTGGTAACTCTGCAGAGATATACATTTAGTTCAACTTCATTTTATCTGGGGCAGATTTTGAAGTCTTTACACAAGGGGAAATCCTGACCCATCTTTGCAGGCACAGATGGCCCTGAAACATAGCAGAATGTACCCAGTGCCACAGTGCAGTGTGAGGTAGGAGTCTGAGAGAGTGTGTAAAGTGTCTGCACCGAGTGGAGCATGGAGCACAACTTCATGGGGGTATCAGAGTGGAGGGAGGTTTTGCAGTGTGGTGGGGGACAGGGCTGGTGAAGTCACACAGCCATAGATCTCCCTCTCACACTCACTATTTGTGTGTGTAAGTATCTGTGTCTACAGGGGCTACTGCAGACCCACCTGAAGTTGCAGTAACAACCACAAAGTAGCTCTGCTGCTGCTCTGCAGGCTGGGCGGGGGCGGATTCCGTCGCTGTTGAAGGCTCCATTGCACAACCCAAGTTCATGAGCTTTGGATGAGTTAAGGCTGCAGGGTTGCTGTGTTTTGTAATGATCTTCACATAGTATAATTTTAACTGCAAATACAAGCAGTTTCCAGATGGTGTGGGATCCCATGGTAGGTGAGTATTTCACTGAGAAAATGTTTAGCTTTCTGACCTGCTTCTATAAGGTGAAGGAACTTTCTGAGTAAAATTTGTCTATCCCAGAGATGAGCATATGAGACTAAATGAGGATTATTTATTAGAATAAATTATAGATTTATATTATTCATTTTATTCCCAGTCAGCCACTATGAGGCTTGGTCCTGGCTTCTGTGCCCCAGCACAGCCTACTGCAGGCTCCTAGCCTAGGGCCTAGACACCTCAAACTTTCTGAGGGAAATGAAGACAGATTCATTCAAGCAGCCTTTCCCCACTGCAGGCTGGCTACTCTTTATAATCACCTTTCTTCATACTGCAGCATGACTGCTGTGAGAGACTCAGGCTCCAAAGGGATCCTGGTGTCCTGTCTCAAATCCCAAGGAATTCCCCTGGGTCCTAGTCTCTCCTGGAGCACTCCTGTTCCAGAAACCAGTCTGAGGGCAACTCCTTTTATTAAAGAAACTGGGTGGGGTATGCATGAGGATTATGAAGACCCCAGCACAGTCCCAGGAAAAATCCCAGAGAAGCAGAGAAATGTCCAAAGGAAACTCTGTGGGGTTGGGATTACAGGTGGAGATTTTCAAAGCCAACTAGTAGATATACCCAGGCAACTCCCATTTTTAAAAAGCGAGTTACATGGCTAAATCACCTCGTCAGCCTTGAAAATCTCAGCCACAGCATTTCAGCTGGACATTCTCTCCAAGGGGTCTTTCCCTTATGAGGGCCTGTGGACCATGCAGGAGGAAAGACCTCTCAGTCCTATGGAACCAAAGCATTCTTAGGTCTGTCTTGTGTATCCCTGGGTCTCTGTGCAGGAAGCTGGCACCTCTGTGGTGCTTTCTGTTCTCCCTCTACCCCCATGGCAACATGGCATCTGTATGGCAGCAGCTTCTTTCTATTAAAATCCTGTCATTCCTTTATTATTTGCAGGACCTGGCTCTCAGTGTTCAGGCTGGCTCTATGTTACTCTAGTCCTGGGGATTATTGCACTGAGTCTGCTGCATGCATTGATCTTCTTGTCTATGCAGGGTGAGTGCCATCACTGTTTGGATAACACCCAGCCCTTGATTCTATAAGCTCTTGTGCTGCACAATGCGGCAGGGTGTGCAAGATTGTAACTCTACATCCTATGGAACTAAAGGATCTTTAGATCTCTCTTGTGTCCCTCAAATGTGACCTGTTGGCACAAAGTAAGATTAAGCTCTAAGAATAGTCTTTCAGCACTGAGGAGTAATAAGTCTCTGCCCCCTGTGTACACACATATTTTTCACAAAAGTGCTGGGTAAAAGAAAGATGGAGTTTGGACAGGTGAAGAATGGTAGACAAGACTCTAGTAGAGTCCATATGTGCTCTTCGGATGTCTACTTGTGTGTTCTTCTTAGGCCTAACTCCTGCTGTTAGGCAGAAATAATTTGGTGACTACCCAGCAGCCCTCCCATTAATGATAGATTTGGTTCCTCTTCACTCCCTGCCCATCATCTTTTATCTTGTGCACAACACTCATTTGTACTGTGCAAAATCAAGCCCACCCTGTTGGATTCATTTTATCCTATGGTTTATTTGTTCTAGCTTGGAAATGTGCTGAATATATTTTTCCAGGCTATTATAGTAGGAGATTCCATATCATCCAATTGTGTTAAAATTATCTTTCAACTCCCCAGCATTGTCACTAGTAGTAATGTGGCTTTGTGTAAGGCCTGTGCCCTGATGCTTATGAGAGAATGGAGGTAATTGAGTGAGCTCTCCGCTGGCATCTGCTGGAGCTAAGGGAAGTTGACTGAATGATGCAGTACTCCATTTACATATTAATTGTGGATAGTTTGGGGACACTGGGATATTATTTAGCTAAATTTTGTACTTGGGGCCAATATTTTAGAGAGCATCCTGTTGGGAACCACCTAGGCTAGGCCTGAACAATGACTGGGTTCAGGGTCACCCTGATAACAACTGATGGTTGCCGAGGTTGGGTAAGAGGCCCTAGACAGTCCACCCTTTCAAGAAAAGAGAAATTTCACATTTGTGGTTTATTTGCAGGGTATGCATAATTTTTTGCATAGTTAGGGACTTTGGGGCTCCCCTTGTATCTAAAAGAGCTGAGAGTTGCAATTGCCTTATGTGGTCATAGCTTAGTAGTAGTGGTAAGCAGAGGACAGAGCCCAGCAGCAGTTCCAGTCACCTGACCACCAGTGAGCTATGCAAAGTAGTAGTTGGGCCCACCTATAGCCTCCAGGAGGAGAGCAACAAATTGTGAGCAGTTGTGTGGACTATGGTGGGAGCAGAGGAATTTACAGCATCAGTTTATACTGAGTTAAAGACTCTAGTTAGGCCTTCCTGTTCTTGCTGCTGAAATCATTCTAGCAGGACAGGTGCTAGAGCCCCAGAGCTTCCTAAAAACAGTGCTCCTGATTTTGCTAGGACTCCTGGAACCACAAACTATGAGCAGGGAAGTTGGGGATCCACTGTTGGGGGGGGCGGGAGGGGCGACACTGGGAGGTAGAAACCTATATCAGCTACTCAGGATGTTTGGGATGGTAAATCATGCATCCTTAGGAGATAGTTCACTTTGTTCTGTTCCTTTCCTTTCCCCAATAAAGATTAAATCTCTGTTGAATGTGCTTGCAAATGGGTACTTATTTGCCTACCAAAGGTACCAGAAGTGGTGATACGTTCCCAGATACTAGGTGGGGGATTGACCCCAAGTTAAGAAAATTCTAGAGAATCCCCTAGAAAGAAGCACCTGGTCCTTTTCGCTGCCGACGCCATTGGCAGAAGGGTTACATTTGTAATAAAGTTTTTGTATCACTTTGAGGTGTCCCTTAAAGTACTTTAACTTGGTGACTGGGTAAGATTTATAGCAAGTCTATTCTTAATAAAGAGGAAGAGTTTGGTCTGCTACTTCCCAAAGAACAGCCAGCTTCAAAGAATATGAATTAAGTTCTGTAGGTTATTAATTCCACAGCATTTGTTCTAATTAATTATCTTTGCTTTCAGTATCTTATAAAGGGGTGAAATAAATTTTGCTGCTGATTCTGTATTGGATAAATCTGAGTCTTGCTTAGGGAATGGATTTAATTACACTCCTGGTAATTATTTTCTGTAAGCCATCAGCAGTAGTACATTTTAGTTCTTTTTTCCATCCTCCTCTACCAATATTTTAAACTTACACGTGTTGTTAGTTGTAGGCTGCAAGGGCGACAGAAGGTCCCTAAAATGGGGGAGGCCACCAGCACCCAAACTGTGGTGCCACCACCCTACACCACCCCTGTCGCCCTCCCCTCCTGCCCTCGCACCACCTCTTCTCCCCGAGCCCTCACACTGCCCCTTCTCCTCGAGTCCCCTCCCTTACGCTGCCCATTCCCCCCCGCGGCCCACCCTCATGCTGCCCCTTCTCCCTAAGCCCCCGCCCTCGCACCACCCCTTCTCCTGAGACCCTGCTCCCATTCCATCTGTTCTCCCAAGGCCCCAGTCCTGTACCACCTCTTCCCCCCAAGATCCTGCCCCCTGCTCACTCCACTCTATGCCCTCCTCCAGCTGTCGCTCTTCTTTATAGCCTGTAAAAAGTGGGAAAGCATACTCCTCCCACTTTTAAAAGGGATGCGGCCATGGCCCCCTAACCCCCCTGTTCTGGTGCCCTGGTTTTCTGCCCCTGTGTTCTCTCTATGTGTTGCACCAGCTCTGCCCAGATAGCTGATACAGCGGGCCTCAATCAAAGAGCCCAAGAAGACCACAGACTTGGTTCAGTAGTGAAGGACATATGGCAAATGTGTGTATTATCCCTGAGAATAGTGATGACATCTGTAGACATGACTTTGGATCTGTGCCTGCATTTCAGTCATTGTTTATGTCATGGTGGGAATCTGGTACTAAACAGACTTTAGAAAGAGATTTGGTAGTGATCCCTAACACTTTCCATTATAAAAAATTCTGGTGAGCTTGCTTTGAGCAGCTGTCAGACCACCATGTTTGCAGCAAGGGCTTTGGAATTCAGTAGCCATTTTCCTCCTCTCATTTTTGTTCCTCAGGAGAATTTTGGCATTGTGCTCAAACAATGACTGAACATGAACAAGGTAAAGAACTGGGCCCTCATTGCCATAGCCGCAGCAACACATACACTGCTCCCAGGAATGCATGGGATCTGCCAGGGCAGTAAAAGGGGACAAATTCAGGCTCTTCACTCCCAGTTGTCCATCCTCCCCTCCAGGGGCACCACAGAGGGAGAGAGAGAGAGCACCCCAAGCAAGGCTTCTCTCATCTACACCACAGACCCAGCACATGGTTCCAGTGACCTAGTCTCACACCTTCTGCTACCAGCTAATGTAGCTATTTCTGTAGCTCAAGTGCTAGCAGTCTGTGTTTTGTTGCTAAAATCTTGAGGTGCATATAGGAGGGGTTTCTACAGTGGCATATAATAAAATTTGTTTTTAACTTTTTCTTTAATAAAAATTAAACAAAATCTAGGAATCTACCTATAACAAAATGACATTAAAAGAAGGTTATTTAGGTTGCAAAGGCGAGCACTTAAAAGTTGGGAAGTGCCAGATTTACATTTGCTTGTGCAATCTTAATTCTTCTTCCTTGTGCATATGCATTATGATACAGTCTTTAATTACATGATCACAGACTATTTCCACAGAATCCTTGCCTCATTCAGTGTCCAGGATGGACACACAAGGAGGCAGAATGGGGATTGCATAGGCAACCTTAAATCTGGCATTTCCTAACATTCAAGTGCTGGTCTTTGCAACCTAAATGAAGTTTAGCAACCTAACTAATTTTTTTTGTTTTAATGTAATAATATTGACACTAAGAAAAACTGGTGCACTCAATAGCCACATTTCATTATTCATTATATAATACTAGTAGTAAAATACCTCTTATACCAGCTCTAAATGTGTCCTTATTGACCATGCTCCTTTCCATTAAGGTGTGCTCTCCTTAAGCCTGGTTTACACTGTGTGTGTGTGTTGTGGGGGTGGAGGGGATTGATCTAAGTTACGCAACTTCAGCTACGTGAATAACATAGCTGAAGGTGATGTACTTAGATCTACTTACTACGTACTTAGATCTACCAAGGTGAAGATAAGTCGACTGCTGATGCTCCCCCGTTGACTCCGCCTATGATTCTCACTCTGGTGGAGTACCAGAGTCGACGGGAGAGTGCTCGGCAGTCGATTTATCATGTCTTCACTAGATCACTCTGGAGGTAAGTGCAGACATGCCCTTAGACTCTGTCACATAGTGACACTGGCCCTTTAAAAGGGAGCAAGGCCAGTGCACCTGTGCTGGTCAGTTGATCCCAACTGAGCTCTAAAAGAAGCCATTTGGGCTTGGTGATGTGCAGTCTGGATGAGTCAGGCTAGGAACTAGACAGGAAAGGGGTAGAGAGTAGACATGTGGCTCTCACTGCATGCTCCCTGGGAACAGGGAGCCCTGGGAGTGGAGGCAGGGAAATCCAAGCTGCAGGACTGCTAGAGTCCCCTGGGAGGGGAAGCAGAAGAAACCTGAGAACTAAAAGAGGAAATATCTCTGGGAGCTGTAGCCCAGGGTGAGTTTCAAAACTGTGTTTCCTTTGATTTGACATAAGGTCGTGTTATGCAGGATTTTCAGAACCCAAAGCAGTGGTAACTTAACTGTTTCTCTACAGGCACTGTCAGGAATAAATCCATGGGGACACAGCTCTTCCATCTGCTAAATGATGGGTTCAAACTAAAGAGCTTTTCCCTAAAACTATTTTTTTGATTAGGTCTCAGGTGTGCGCACATGCGTGCATGCACACACACACATGCGCACACACACACACACATGCTGTAGCAGTAGGTTCAGAGCATCCTGAACCTTTATATTTACCAAAGTTTAAGATCGTTTTGAGGAATCAACAGCCAGCCTTCCAGGGGCCCTCCTTTCATCTAGCTGCCAGGGAACTTAGGTGTCAGATCCTTGCCCAAAGAAAAGCTTCTTTGGACAGTTCCTAAGCATATTCTTTTGCCTAATCTTTTATAGCTAACTTTAAACAAAGCACATAACTCCTGGCAACTCATAGTGGGTTAACCTAGTAACCCCTAATTTTAGGTTTCAGAGTAGCAGCCGTGTTAGTCTGTATCCGCAAAAAGAAAAGGAGTACTTGTGGCACGTTAGAGATGAACAAATTTATTTGAGCATAAGCTTTCGTGAGCAACAGTTTACTTCATCGGTTGCATACAGTGGAAAATACAGTGGGAAGATTTTATTTACACAGAGAACATAAAACAATGGGTGTTACCATACACACTGTAACAAGAGTGATCAGGTAAGGTGAGCTATTACCAGCAGGAGAGAAAAAAAAACTTTTGTAGTGATAATCAAGGTGGGCCATTTCCAGCAGTCTCCCAAGATCTGTGAGAGTGATGGGTCATCCTTCAGGATAGGTTGCAGATCCTTGATGATGCGTTAGAGAGGTTTTAGTTGGGGGCTGAAGGTGACGGCTAGTGGCGTTCTGTTATTTTCTTTTTTGGGCCTGTCCTGTAGTAGGTAACTTCTGGGTACACTTCTGGCTCTGTCAATCTGTTTCTTCACTTCACCAGGTGGGTATTGCAGTTGTAAGAATGCCTGACAGAGATCTTGTAGGTGTTTGTCTCTGTCTGAGGAGTTGGAGCAAATGCGGTTGTATTGTAGAGCTTGGGTGTAGACAATGGATTGTGTGGTGTGGTCTGGATGAAAGTTGGTGGCATGTAGATAAGTATAGAGATCAATAGGTTTCCGGTATAGGGTGGTGTTTATGTGACCATCGCTTATTAGCACTGCAGTGTTCAGGACCCATCTCTGAGGATGACCCATCACTCTCACAGATCTTGGGAGACAGGCCAGTCCTTGATTACAGACAGCCCCCCAACCTGAAGCAAATACTCACCAGCAACCACACAACAATATCAAAAACACTAACCCAGGAACCTATCCTTGCAACAAAGCCCATTGCCAACTGTGTCCACATATCTATTCAGGGGACACCATCATAGGGCCTAATCACATCAGCCACACTATCAGAGGCTCGTTTACCTGCACATCTACCAATGTGATATATGCCATCATGTGCCAACAATGCCCCTCTGCCATGTACATTGGCCAAACCGGACAGTCTCTACATAAAAGAATAAATGGACACAAATCAGATGTCAGGAATTATAACATTCAAAAACCAGTTGGAGAACACTTCAATCTCTCTGGTCACTCGATTACAGATCTAAAAGTGGCAATTCTTCAACAAAAAAACTTCAAAAACAGACTCCAACGAGAGACTGCTGAACTGGAATAAATTTGGAAACTGGACACCATTACATTAGGCTTGAATAAAGACTGGGAGTGGATGTGTCATTACACAAAGTAAAACTATTTCCCCATGTTTATTTTTCCCCACCACCACCACCACCACTGTTCCTCACACGTTCTTGTAAACTGCTAGAAATTGCCCACCTTGATTATCACTAGAAAAGGGTTTTTTTTTCTCTCCTGCTGGTAATAGCTCACCTTACCTGATCACTTTCATTACACTATGTATGGTAACACCCATTGTTTCATGTTTTCTGTGTAAGTAAAATCTCCCCACTGTATTTTCCACTGTATGCAACCAATGAAGTGAGCTGTAGCTCAGGAAAGCTTATGCTCAAATAAATTTTTAGTCTCTAAGGTGCAACAAGTACTCCCTAAATTTAGCAAACTACTCATTATTTCTTATCATCAAAGCAGTTCTTCCCATTCTGATTAGCAGAACTGCAAACATATAGCTGCACAGCCTTACCTCTCAGGGTCCTAAAAATTATTCCTAGCTTTGTGATGTTTGGGTTTCAGCTAGCAGTGGCTGAACAAACAAAATGGCTGACTTGCAGAACTGTCAAGTTGTGGGCTAACATGCAGGAATATCGAATTTGGAGTTACATTTGGATAATAAAGCTGCATAAAAAAGACTCTGGGTACAGCAGTGAGTCCTTACCAAGCTGGGGAGAAGCCCTACTGTGTTAGTCTCCATGCTAGTCCCCTACATGAACTGTTACGTTACACACCTCTCTCGATGGTTTGCCACTTAGATTCATAGATTCATAGATACTAAGGTCAGAAGGGACCATTCTGATCATCTAGTCCGACCTCCTGCACAATGCAGGCCTCAGAATCTCACCCACCCACTCCTATGAAAAACCTCACTTCTTGTGAGTCCTACTGTAAATTCAAAACTGTAAAATTCAATGCAGCACCAACTTTGAATTTAGCCATTTGTGTGCAACAGATTCAACAGGGGGAAGACATGTAAAAGAACATTAAGATGGCAATCCAAAACACCCAAAAGCTGGATATGCTTAAGGTTGCCTTCACAACTTTAATTCTGCCCCCTGGTGTGTAAACATGATGATAGTCTTTAATAGTCATGACTGTTCTGTTTTTCTCCCCTGAACTCCTGTTTCATTCAGGGTGTATCACACCCACATGATGGAATGTGTTTGGTTTTATTATTTTTCTTTTGGGGAAAAAACAGAAAATTTACATTAAAAGAAGGTTAGTGTTAACTCTGCCTCCTTGTATGTATGTGTTATAAGCCTCTAATTACTTTATCACACATTTTCCCACACAATTCCTGTCTCATTCAATGCACATTTTTTCTCTAGGGAATATCCTAAATTTTCTTTCAGGTTCCTATTGCCTCATGCTGAGGTATATGAGCTGCTCTAAAAAGGTCTCACTTTAAAATAAATATAATGGGGAAAGTGTATTTTTATCATTCTCTTCATTTTGAAAGAAGCTGAAACACTTTTCCTGAAACTTTCAAAATAAGAAAGGGAAAAGTGATCACCGGCTAAGAAGAAATGTACATATTTTCATCCCCCGAAATAAAAATGACAGTTATAAGCATCTGAAAATAACCCTTTAGTATGAAGAGATTTGCAACCTTAACTATAGATATTCTGTGTGCTCTGCTTGTAATACAGACAGGAAAGTACATTTTCCATGTATTTTTTCCCCTACACTCAGGTTTCAGCTGTCCTAACAATGCCCAAAATTCATCCAAAGAACTCCATGTCAATGCTTCAGTGATGCTGGCCAAATTAAAAGAAAACCTGTGTGGAGAGGAAGAGAGCAGAAAAGCAGGTACCCACTTCTGGAGTCACACTCCCTTTTACCATAGTTATTTATTTTACTGCAGTATCCAGATGCCCAGTCGCAATTGGGCCCCAATGAGCTACGTGCTGTACAAAGAGAGGTGGAACATCCCAGATCTGAAGAGTTTACAATCTCAGAAAAGGTTTATAGTCATTATTGCCCTGAAGGCGAGAACAGTGTACTAAAGAGAGAAACAGTTTTGAAGAGGATAAAGAAAGGGATGGAACGATAGGCGGGAGAGATGTCACCAGGAGATACTCTGTTGATCTCTTTCTTGTAGAACATGCCCCATGTGAGTACTGCCCATTCAGCTGGGTTCTGCATGAGAGGAAATGCTACTACTTTTCTGAGAAGAAGAAAACCTGGAGTGATAGTGAGAGGTACTGCAGCTCCCAGACAGCTAGTCTGTCTGTGATTGACAGCGAAGAGGAGAAGGTGAGGAAACAACTGGTTCACAATTCTAATGGAATGAAGTCAGCAATATGTATTTATCAGGGTGAAGGGGTTCCTTCGATGTCCAAGACAAATCCCCGAAAATTGCTTTTACCTCAGTTTATTAACTTGCAGACCAAGAAGTGCATTAGACCACTATCTATCTGCCCTTGTGCATTAAGACATCATGTTCAGGTGTGTTATATCACTTAGCTATGCTCTTGTCAGCTCTTATAAACTGGATGAGGTTATAATGGGTTAGCACTTGGATGGGGACTGGGTGCCCTTGGTTTTGGTGTTGGTAATTCAATAAGTGGTAGTACTGAGTCAGTACTGTATCAATGCCCCAGCTCAGTGCTACCATTCTGATGGAGGGACCATCTTTTTTCAAAAGATGTAAAAACAAGACTACAGACCAGCAGTCAGTTAAAACTTATTTCCTTTTAGAGGTATCTCCTCTTTCCCTCCAGTCCAAGCCCTTCTCCACTCACATAAAAATGTTCCTGCTATGATGGCTGTGCTACATTTTTATGCACAAACTGCAACTCTATACTTTAATTTGGAGTGACTTTTATTTTATGTTATGGAAACAATAAGAACAAAGCAAAGTAAAATCTCCATGACAGAGTAGAGTGTGGGTTTCTCTTCTCTAACAATCTAGAACAACTCTGAGAACAAGATAGCAGCTGTCTCTGCACACAAGCAGAAAACTTCTGAACTATTAACATAGAAAACAAAGGTATCACAGTTTCATAGCTACACATAAACCAGAGGCTTTCCCGTCCTTGAACAACTTCATTCACACTCCCATATTGCCCTGACACCCTGTTTCTTTATTACTGTTGTTGTCATTATGTATTTGTATGTGCCATAAGTGTACATGGTACAGGGCTTGCATTGTATCTTCTCCAGAACTTTATAACAACCATGCTGACGAAAGTACGTGGCTACAGCTGGCTTGGACTCACAAAGGAGAACAAAAGATGGATGTGGGTGACTGGAGATGTATTACTGCCAGAAATGTATGTTTTCTTTTTACTATTAGAAAAGTGTTAAAAAGAAAATCAATTGTGATGTTTATGCAGCTACTGGCTAAAGTATTTATATGGCCTCATGTTATACCTGGGGAACTGAAGCACAGAGAAGCACACTTGTCCAAGGTCATACAGGAAGCCTGTGGCAAAAAGGCTAGTTGAATCCAAGTCTTCTAAATGCCAGGTTGGCATCCCAACCATTGGGCCACGCTTCCTCTCAAAGCATAGGACCTGTCTCTTGAGGCCTGGGTCCTTACTTCACTAGCAACCACCTGAGTCTGTGCCTGGAGAAGAAAGGCAGAAAATAGTGTTGTATCTTTCTTGTTATGGAGGAAAGGCTCAAAGAGGAAGATTTCGTAACATCAATTACATATTGTGTAAAGTAGTTCAAAATATCTGTTGTAAATACATCATATTGCAAGTGGAATTTTCCCATAAGTTGGTATAAACTATGTTCTTCCAAGAACTAAATATTTAACTGCATTTAATAGTATTTATGATGGGCCAAATCTTGCTTTCCCATCTTTAGTCACTTCCTCTTCAAGCAAAACCACCATTGATGTCAGTGGGGATTTTGCCAAGTAAGAACTGTACTATTTCATGAAGCATAAGTATCACAATATCTGGGGTTCATGTGAGTGTGTGTTTTTTATAAAAAGCCCCAAGTCACTTTTAAGGCCTTCATGGTTTCAGAGAAAACCTTGAGCCCTTACGGTTCACAGGGGTCATATTTTCAAAGAAGAATTGCTCTGTGTAGGTTTGAAAGCATGTCTTTCTCACCAATAGAAGTTGGTCCAATAAAAAATATTACCTCACCCACCTTGTCTCTCTAATATCCTGGGACTGACACAGCTGCAACAACACTGCATAGGCTCAAAACCATCCGACAAATAAAAGAACACAAGATGTATTATGCTTTTAAAACCTTATGATTTTAAAAGCATATCTCATGATTGTGGTTCATGATTTCTGAGTGCTTGGGGATGGCAATGCTGAGTATTAACAATTATGCTAACACTATCCCAACTAAGCAGCAGTCACTATAGTTCACTCTCATCATTAAACTAAGTCCATTTGCCTGGTAGATGTCCCAATAATACAGCCATCCCAATACAGCTTGTCCCAGATGCTGGTGGCAACTTGGAGAATTTTTGTGCTTCTCAGAGGCAGGGCAGTACCACAGTCTTTGTTTTACAGTTCTATTTTTTCCTCCCTTAGGTTTCATATGAAAGAAGGCAGCAGCAGCAACTCCACCTGTGCAGTTTTCCATGTGACTAGTATTCAGGCTGAGATGTGCTTCAATCCCAACAAATGGGTCTGTGAGAAAAACACCATGGAATTTCCAACCCTATTTGAACACTTGCAGGACTGAAATTCCCCTGACACCACTGCTTTTCCTATGAAAGACACATCCATGATGCATGCAGGCCTGAGCATAGGCACCAACTTTTCTTGGCGCTGGTGGGTGCTCAACCTCCCCCCACCTCCTGCCCTGCCCCCTCCCGCCCTTGCCCCACCCCCATTCCAACCTCTTCCCCAAAGTCCCTGCCCCAACTCCGCCCCCTCCCTGCCTCTATTGGACCCCTTCCCCAAATCCCCGCCCCAGCCCCGCCTCTTCCCCAAGCGCACCGCATTCCCCCTCCTCCTCCATCGCTCCCAGCGCTTGAGCTGCGAATCAGGTGTTTTGTGGTGCCAGGCACTGGGCGCTAGGGGAAGAAGTGGAGCCATGGCGTGCTCGGGGAGGAAGCGGAGGTGAGCTGGGGAGGGGAGCTGCTGGTGGGTGCAGAGCACCCACCAATTTTTCCCCGTGGGTGCTCCAGCCCCAGAGCACCTGTGGAGTCAGCGCCTATGGGCCTGAATGCTTACCAAGGACTGAATTGAAAAAATAATTTCCTCTGGCCATTACATTAACTGCTCAGATTCACTCATGTCCCTGTGTGTGCAGTTCCCAGAGAGCACTGGTCACCACTTGAGCAATGTTTTGGCTACACATTAAAAAGAGAAGCAATCCTTGTTAGGACAAAGCTAGGAGCGCGCTTATGGTGCACCCTGTAGGGCCTGCACCTGTTGATGTCCATTGTGCGTAGCAGAGCACATGGTTGGATACCAATGTACATGACTGAGTGAACACCTCTTTTATGCATACTCTAGCACTTAGTCTGAAGAAAGAGTGCGAGTGTATGCACTCCCTGATACTGGAGAGTTGGGTCCTTGCAAAAAGCTCATGATAAAATATATATTATATGTAGTTAATAAGCTTCTGTCTCATCCAAGAATGGTCAAAATGCATAGTTTCATAGATGGCCTGTCACCACTTTTTGAAAAGTTTTGTGCTTGCCCTTTCCTATTAAAATGGATTTTTGCATTTGCAAAGGCAATATAAATAAATAAATAAATCAATCACTGCACCTAATTTCATGACAATAAATAGGGATTTCAAATGTGCAAAAAATCACATAATACAATGGTATGAAGCTGTGAGGGAAATTGTGGGAAAATGTTTTAAACAACATTAACAAAAATAAAACTATTGTAGGACATGGATTCTGTGTAACAAGCTAACAATGACAGGGTAGTTATTAGGGAGTAGGTGGAGGGTGTGCAGGATTTCATAAGTGTTATTATTTGTAACTTTGAAAAAATTATTTCATAGGTGCCATAGTAGTGATGCCATTAGTAAAGGTTCCTAATATCTTCCATTATAATGTAACCACCCTTCTGCCAGGTGAAATCAGCAACAAGGGCTGGGTTCAATATCCAGGGGTCCTTCTTAACAATAAAATATAGAAATGGCTCGAGCCCCACCCATCTGGGAAAAATCCACACACCCCCTGGGCACCTCTAAGAGGCAATATTTCCCCTCTCTCAAGCACAAAGTCTTAGTGTAAAAAATAAACTTTTATTGAAAGGAGAGAAATAACTTGGTATTAATTTGGGAAAACACCGCAAGCAGGATTCATAAACATAAAACTGTGAACAAAAACACCCACCCCAGGGTATGCTTGGCAGTGTCTTTTGCCTCAGGTTCTTGAGTCCAACCACCAAAAGTTCCTTTAACATGCTCCTCCCTTCCCCCTTCATCACACCCCACTGACAGTTGTTGTCCTTAGTCAGTGAAGACCCTGAGTTCACCTCCCACCTTGGGGGTTGGGGGGAAAGCATCCTACTCACTCTGCCATCCAGGCACTTGCTTTGGCATCAACTGCCTCACTGGCCACTCCGCTCTGTCCGCTGGCCATCCTGCTGGCCATCACCAATGCACACCATCATCTTCTGCTGCCTCCTGCCTCTCTACTGTGACCTCGGTGGGTCAGTCTCCTGAGGTTCTACCCAGCTCTCTGTGATTTTCAGCGCTTAGTGGGGGAACCTCACTGCTGAAGCAGCCTGGGAAGAAGCGCTGTTTCACAACAGATGATTTCAGCTCTAGTGATCATTTAACAAAACAAAAAGGCTCTTAATATAGCCTTATTTCAGAGTAGCAGCCGTGTTAGTCTGTATTCTCAAAAAGAAAAGGAGTGCTTGTGGCACCTTAGAGACTAACAAATTTATTTGAGCATAAGCTTTCATGAGCTGAAGTGAGCTGTAGCTCACAAAAGCTTATGCTCAAATAAATTTGTTAGTCTCTAAGGTGCCACAAGTACTCCTTTTCTTTTTGTGAATATAGCCTTAATTAGCTCTCTTTGAACAATGTGGGGCAAGCTAAACAATGCCTAGGACTCTTAGGCAGAGACGGGGCCCTGGAATGGGGGGCGGGAGGCAGGGGGCCATGGCCCCATACTGTTTACTGGCCCTATAGGCGAGTGACAGGGGAGAGGGGGTGGAGAGGAGCAAGCGAGGTGTTGGGGGGGGGGGGAAAGAGGTGGTGTGGAGGTGGGGTCTCAGGGCAAGGGGCAGCACAAGGTGAGGGAATAGCCAGCACTAGGAGAGGTGCTCAAGGAGAAGGAGCAGCTTGGGGGGGGCATGGTTTGGGTGCTAGTGGCCTCCACACTTTTAAGGAGCTTCTGCCACTCCTGGGCAGAACCCTCCAGGCAGGAACACCTGTCCCCACTCCCTCTTCTCCTTCAAGGGATCTGGCATCCGACGCCCCTGCTTAGCGAGTTCAGTTAAGTTGAGGGTGACCCCCTCACTCAGGGCAGGCGAAGTATAATTATGTGGCCCTTTACGCATACAATAAGGATAACAGCATTTAATTTCTTTTAAAAATTTGTATTAAAGCCAATGTTAAAATTATGTAATACACAAGTTAAGGAAAGAGTGTTTTTACATCAGGGCAAAGTGCTTAAATTATCCAAAAGTACAAAGTTTGGTTTAAAAATCATAAAATACATATGATACATAATTTGCAATAACCCAAATTTAGGTTAGTAAAATTAATGATACAGTTTAGATATTAGCATACAAATATTCGAGTACATCACTCATAAAAGGTTATACTAAGAGCTGTTTGTGGAAAACAAATATAGCAATGAGTGTAGATTGTCCCTCAGTAATAGAGCATTGTCCCTCAGTAGATACAATCCATCAGAAGTATTCCAGAACCCTGTAACCCCTAGCTATCAAGGCATTGGCCAGAAGGGCATATTTCTCCTCCTCTCAAGCTTGGGCATCACGGAAGGCTGGCTCCTGTTTTCAAAGGGCACTGTGACGTCTATCATGATGATCTTGATTTGTAAACGAACACTAAAGTGATTCATAACCCAATACCAGTCAAAATTGGTCACTTTTCCAACACAGCTCTGTCTGTTCATACCTAGGCTGAATGCGTGTATTCATGTAAATACAGTTTGGTCCTAAAGCTTTTCCCCATCCCCAGTTCATCACTAACTGTCAGTGGAGAGCTCATTTAGTCAATAACTTACAATAACTTTGACAAACTGTAACCATTTGGGCTGTAATTTCCCATTGTTGGGCTCTGCCTCTGGCTGAATTTTTGAGGGGAATATTTGAAAAAACAGCATTCAGAAATTTCTGAGAACAAGATATGGGGGAAATAGGTAAATTTGTCAATGTCATTTTTTCCCTTAAAAAATAAAAATACTAGCACTCCATCTTTAAGAGCAGGGACTTCAATTTTTCCAAGGAATGTTCCTTAATAGTCCCTTTTGCTATCCCCTCAAAAATTGGCCCACATTTGACAGTTTCATGTATCTGTCAATTTCCACTTCTGCATGTGTAATAAATTTGATAGATGGTTGGTCCTTAATTTACTGAACAGTTCAATTATACTGAGCAAAATCTGAAGCCTGACAGCCTCCTACATGTGTACTGCACCAACCATGCTACCACATCCTACATAACATTATCTACATGGTAGGCACAAAGGTAGGGTTCTGAGCAGAACACAGGTGCAAGCAGCCACCCTTTCGGCCTAGTGGAAGGAGTGCTAGCGTGGGAGCCAGCTGGAGACTATGCATTCTCATCTCACTTCTTCCACTGATTGGTGCTAATTCTATCCACTTTACAGACCTTAGTCAGCAAGTGTCACAACCCCTATCCTAGTAGGGAGGTAAGTATCAGTTCCCTTCATTTTACAGATTGGGTAACTAAGAGGTTGCAAAGTTCATACCTGGCAATGCTGGGAATAGACCCCATAGTTCTCCAAAAAAAGAGCTTATTCAATTCTCATCCACTCAGCTACACTGCCTATCACAATGAATGGGCCTAGACTATGTTCTTGGCTATGCTGTCTGTAACCACCAGACCACACACTACCCTCCGCAGACAGTAGGAATGCCAACCCTCCTGGTTTGGGTGGGAATCTCCCGGAATCGGGCTCAATCTCCTGGAGGCTTCTGAAGCCAATCGGAAGATTTCAGGCCACTAAAAATCCAGCAGCACAGTGGGGTTAAGGCAGGCTCTGCCCTGGCGCTGTGTTGCTCCCGGAAGCGGCCGGCATATCTGGGAGCAGCTCCAAGGAGAAGGCATTGCCAGGGGATCTCTGCATGCTGCCCCCCACCCTGAGTGCCAACTCCACAGCTCCCACTGGCTGGGAACAAGGAACCGCGGCCAATGGGAGGTGCAGGGGCAGTGCTTGCAGACAGGGGCAGCGTACAGAGCTGCCTGGCCACCCATGAGCTAGAAGCTGCTGCCAGACATGCCGTCACTTCGGGGAGCTGCCTGAGTTAAGCACTGCCCAGCCGGAGCCTGCACCCTAAATCCCCTCCAGCATCCCAACCCCCTGCCCCAGTCAGAACCCCTCATGCACCCAAACTCCCACCCAGAGTCCGCACCTCAAACCTTTTCCTGCACCCCAACCTCCTGCCCCAGCACTGAGCCCCCTCCCGCACCCAAACTCCCTCATGGAGCCCGCACCCCTGCCCTAGGCTCAGCCCATAGCCCCCTCCCACATTCCAAACCCCTCGGCTCCACCCCCCCAGCCCACATCCCATCCTGCACCCCAGTCCCATCCCCCAGCCCAGTGAAAGTGTGTGAGGGTGGGGGACAGCGAGCGACAGAGAGAGGGAGGCTGCAGTAAGCTGGGGCAGGGCCTCAGAAAACAGGTGGGGCAGGGGAAGGACCTTGGGAAAGGGGCGGGGCAAGGGTGTTTAGGGTTGCCAACTGTCAAATAACACAAACCTAGACAGACACCAGGTATACAGAGACTAACAGGGAGTTATTAGCTGCTCTCTTTAGCTCAAATGGTATGAAAGCTATGCTGAGGATCTGAAATTAGTGGGATCAAACCCTACTTTTTCCCTATGCTGGAGGGTAGATGGAGATGTAATTACACAGTATTTTACTGTTATTCATTTTAAAAACTAGAAAATAAAAATACATTTAGGGGATTTTAAATTTGGAAAGTTAGCCACTCAAAAATTAGAAAATGTCACATAAGGTTGCCAATGCAAACTTAATTTGGCTTCCTTGTCTGTATGTTATGATGCAGATTTTAAGGAATTTAGTTAGGGAAGTGGATTGGACTAAAGAATTTATGGATCTAAAGGTGAAGAAGGCCTGGAATTACTTCAAGTCGAAGTTGCAGAAACTATAAGAAGCCTGCATCCCAAAAAAGGGGAAAAAATTCATAGGTAGGAGTTGTAGACCAAGCCGGATGAGCAAGCATCTCAAAGAGGTGATTAAGAAAAAGCAGAAAGCCTACAAGGAGTGGAAGATGTGAGGGATTAGCAAGGAAAGCTACCTTGTTGAGGTCAGAACATGTAGGGATAAAGTGAGAAAGACCAAAAGCCATGTAGAGTTGGACCTTGCAAAGGGAATTAAAACCAATAGCAAGAGGTTCTAGATCCATATAAATAAAAATAAAACAAAGAAGGAAAAAGTGGGACTGCTAAACACCAAGGATGGAATGGAGGTTAAGGATAATCTAGGCATGGCCCAATATCTAAAAAAATACTTTGCCTCAGTCTTTAATGAGGCTAACGAGGAGCTTCGGGATAATGGTAGGATGAAAAATAGGAATGAGGATAGGGAGGTAGATATTACCCCATCTGAGGTAGAATTGCTAACATAGTCCCTAATTTAAAAAAAGGAAAAAAAGCAATCCGGGGTAACTACAGGCCTGTTAGTTTGACATCTGCAGTATGCAAGGTCTTGGAAAAAAATTTGAAGGAGAAAGTAGTTAAGGACATTGAGGTCAATGGTAACTGGGACAAAATACAACATGGTTTTACAAAAGGTAGATATTGTGAAACCAATCTGATTGGTGGCGAGTTCAATCCTTGAGGGGGCCAGTTAGGGATCTGGGGCAAAAATTGGTCTTGCTTTGAGCAGGGGGTTGGACTAGATGACCTCCTGAGGTCCCTTCCAACCCTGATATTCTATGAGTCTGTGATCTCCTTCTTTGAGGAGGTAACAGATTTTTTAGACAAAGGAAACACAGTGGATCTAATTTACCTCGATTTCAGTATGGTATTTGATACGGTTCCACATGGGGAATTTTTAGCTAAATCGGAAAAGATGGGGATCAATATGAAAATTAAAAAGGTGGGTAAGGAACTGGTTAAAGGGAAGGCTACAAAAGCTAATGTGGTCTTGGGATGCATCAGATGAGGTATTTCCAGTAGAGATAAGGAGGTGTTAGTACCATTCTAAAAGGCATTAGTGAGACCTCATCTGGAATATTGTGTACAGTTCTGATCTCTCATGTTTAGGAAAGATGAGTTCAAACTGGAACAGGTACAGAGAAGGGCTACTAGGATGATCTGAGGAAGGGAAAACCTGTCTTATGAAAGGAGACTCAGAGAGCTTGTTAGCCAACCAAAAGAAGACTGAGAGGAGATATGATTGCTCTCTATAAATATATCAGAGGGATAAATACCACGGAGGGAGAAGAATTATTTAAGCTCAGTACCAATGTGGACACAAGAACAAATGGATATAAACTGGCCATCAGGAAGTTTAGACTTGAAATTAGATGAAGGTTTCTAACCATCAGAGGAGTGAAGTACAGCCTTCTACGGGAAGCAGTGGGGGCAAAAGACATATCTGGCTTCAAGAATAAGCTTGATAAGTTTATGGAAGGGATGATATGATGGCATAACCTAATTTTGGAAATTAATTCATAGATACTAAGGTCAGAAGGGACCATTCTGATTATCTAGTCCGACCTCCTGCACAGCACAGGCCACAGAATCTCACCCACCCACTCCTATGAAAAACCTCACCCATGTCTGAGCTATTGAAGTCCTTAAATCATGGCTTAAAGACTTCAAGGAGCAGAGAAGCCTCCCTCAAGTCAACCATGCCCCATGCTACAGAGGAAGGTGAAAAACCTCCAGGGCCTCTCCAATCTGCCTGGAGGAAAATTCCTTCCCGACCCCAAATATGGCGATCAGCTAAACCCTGAGCATATGGGCAAGATTCACCAGCCAGATACCCAGGGAAGAATTTTCTATAGTAACTCAGATCCCATCCATCTAATATCCCATCTCAGGGGATTTGGCCTATTTACCCTGAATATTTAAAGATCAATTACTTACCAAAATCCCATTATCCCATCATACCATCTCCTCCATAAACTTATCAAGTAGAATCTTAACACCAGATAGATCTTTTGCCCCCACTGCTTCCCTTGGAAGGCTATTCCAAAACTTCACTCCTCTGATGGTTAAAAACCTTCGTCTGATTTCAAGTCTAAACTTCCTGGTGGCCAGTTTATACCCATTTGTTCTTGTGTCCACATTGGTGCTGAGCTTAAATAATTCCTCTCCCTCTCCTGTATTTATCCCTCTGATATATTTATAGAGAGCAATCATATCTCCCCTCAACCTTCTTTTAGTTAGGCTAAACAAGCTAAGCTCCTTAAGTCTCCTTTCATAAGACAAGTTTTCCATTCCTCGGATCATCCTAATAGCCCTTCTCTGTACCTGCTCCAGTTTGAATTCATCCTTTTTAAACATGGGAGACCAGAACTGCACACAGTATTCTAGGTGAGGTCTCACCAGTGCCTTGTATAACGGTACTAAAACCTCCTTATCCCTACTGGAAATGCCTCTCCTGATGCATCCCAAAACCGCATTCGCTTTTTTCACAGCCATATCACATTGGCAGCTCATAGTCATCCTATGATCAACCAATACTCCAAGGTCCTTCTCCTCTTCCGTTACTTCTAATTGATGCGTCCCCAACTTATAACTAAAATTCTTGTTATTAATCCCTAAATGCATAACCTTACACTTCTCACTATTAAATTTCATCCTATTACTATTACTCCAATTTACAAGGTCATCCAGATCCTCCTCTATATTATCCTGATCCTTCTCTGAATTGGCAATACCTCCCAGCTTTGTATCATCTGCAAACTTTATTAGCACACTCCCACTTTTTGTGCAGAGGTCAGTAATAAAAAGATTAAATAAGATTGGTCCCAAAACCGATCCCTGAGGAACTCCACTGGTAACCGCCCTCCAGCCTGACAGTTCGCCTTTCAGTAGGACCCGTTGCAGTCTCCCCTTTAACCAATTCCTTATCCACCTTTCAATGTTCATATTGATCCCCATCTTCTCCAATTTAACTAATAATTCCCCATGTGGCACGGTATCAAATGCCTTACCTAAATCTAGGTAAATTAGATCCACTGCATTTCCTTTATCTAAAAAATCTGTTACTTTTTCAAAAAAGGAGATTAGGTTGGTTTGGCACAATCTGCCTTTTGTAAAACCATGTTGTATTTTGTCCCATTTACCATTGACTTCAATGTCCTTAACTAATTTCTCCTTCAAAATTTTTTCCAGGACCTTGCATACTACAGATGTCTAACTAACTGGCCTGTAGTTACCCGGATCACTTTTTTTTCCTTTCTTAAAAATAGGAACTATATTAGCAATTCTCCAATCATTCGGTACTACTCCTGAGTTTACAGATTCATTAAAAATTCTTGCTAATGGGCTTGCAATTTCAGGTGCCAATTCCTTTAATATTCTTGGATGAAGATTATCTGGGCCCCCTGATTTAGTCCCATTAAGCTGTTTCAGTTTCGCTTCTACCTCAGATATGGTAATATCTACCTCCATATCCTCATTCTTATTTGTCATGCTACCATTATCCCTAAGATCCTCTTTAGCCTTATTAAAGACTGAGGCAAAGTATTTGTTTAGATATTGGGCCATGCCTAGATTATCCTTAACCTCCACTCCATCCTCTGTGTTAAGCGGCCCCACTTCTTTCTTTGTTTTCTTCTTATTTATATGGCTATAGAACCTTTTACTATTGGTTTTAATTCCCTTTGCAAGGTCCAACTCTACTCGACTTTTAGCCTGTCTCACTTGATCCCTACATGTTCTGACCTCAATAAGGTAGCTTTCCTTGCTGATCCCTCCCATCTTCCACTCCCTGTATGCTTTCTGCTTCTTCTTAATCACCTCTCTAAGATGCTTGCTCATCCAGCTTGGTCTACAACTCCTTCCTATGAATTTTTTCCCCTTTCTTGGGATACAGGCTTCCGATAGCTTCTGCAGCTTTGATTTAAAGTAATCCCAGGCCTCCTCTACCTTTATATCCATAAGTTCTTCAGTCCAATCCACTTCCTTAACTAATTTCCTTAATTTTTGAAAGTCAGCCCTTTTGAAATCAAAAACTCTAGTTGCAGATTTATTTTTGTTAATCCTTCCATTTAGTTTGAACTGAATTAGCTCATGATCACTTGAGCCAAGATTGTCCCCTACAACTATTTCTTCTATGAGATCCTTGCTACTCACCAAAATTAAATCTAAAATGGCATCCCCTCTAGTCGGTTCAGCAACTACTTGATGAAGGAATCCATCAGCTATCGCATCTAGGAAAATCTGAGCCCTATTATTATTATTACTAGCACTGGTCCTCCAGTCTATATCTGGGAAGTTAAAGTCTCCCATGATCATGCAGTTTCCATTAGTATTTACTTTATTAAAAACATTAAAAAGAGCTCTATCCATATCCAAATTAGATCCCGGAGGTCTATAGCACACCCCAAGCACTATCGTAGGCGAGGCTTTACTAGTTATCTTCCCCAATGTAATTTTTGCCCAGACGGACTCTGTCTTATCCATTGCATCGCTTCTTATTTCTTTACATTCTACCTCATCATTGATATACAATGCTACTCCACCACCTTTACCTTTGTTTGTCTTTCCTAAACAGCACATACCCTTCAATACCTGTAGTCCAGTCATGACTACTATTCCACCATGTTTCTGTTATCCCTATAATATCTGGTTTCACTTCCTGCACCAGTAGCTCTAGTTCCTCCATTTTGTTACCTAGGCTCCTCGCATTGGTGTACAAACATCTTAATTTTTGCTGTTTGGCCTCGCTCACATTTTGTACCCTATTAGGCACAGTCATTCTACAGCCCGTATAACCTATTAGACTAGTATCCACACCGCCCTCGCTCCTTATATACATTCTCCTACCCACGGCTGTATCCTTTCTTACTTCGTCTTCTTCCCTCTCAATGCTAAAATCTGGCATGGAGATTACCTGGACATCTCCCAACCATCTCCCCCTAATTCCTAGTTTAAAGCTCTCTTTATCAGTTGTGCCAGCCTTGATCCTAGAAGTCTATTTCCTTCCCTACTCAGATGAAGTCCATCCCGAGAGAACTGTCCTCTGTCCGTGAATGCCTCCCAGTGGCCATACATCCCAAAGCCCTCCTTATAGCACCACTGCCTAAGCCATCTGTGGACAGTCAGAATCTTGTCACACCTTTGTTGCCCTTCTCTAGGAACAGGAAGGATCCCGCTAAAGATCACCTGAGCCTCAATTTCCTTAAGCATCTTCCCCAGCCTAGCATAGTCTCCCTTAATACTTTCCAGCGAGGATCTAGCCGTATCATTTGTTCCCACCTGAAGGATAATTCGGGGATTCTTTCCTGCTCCCTTTAGGATCCTTTTCAACCTCAGGTCTACATCCCGTATCTTAGCACCCGGAAGACAGCACACCCTTCTATTCTCAGGATCAGCTCTAGTTACAGGCCTGTCTATTCTTCTCAATAAAGAGTCCCCGATCACATAGGTCTGCCTTTTCCTGGTGATGGTGCTATTCTCCAGTCTCTCCCCTGTTCCCTCTGGCTGCAAGTTCTTTCCATTCCTATTTTCCCTTATAATCCTCTTCAACCCATCCTGTACACCAAATATGAGCCCCAGGAGGATAATCTCCCTTGACGCTTCCGCTTTTCCTATAGGACTAGCCTCTCTTCTCTTCTTCCTTACCCTTCCACCTTCAACAAGTACCTGCTGAGCCCCTTCTTCATTTTCCAACTCTGCAAACCTGTTCCTAAGCTCTATTTCTCCTTCACTAGCCCATCTTTTCCTCTGCCTGGTCCTTTTAGTCACATGCTTCCACTGACCACTTTCCTCACCCAGTCTCCCCTCAAAATTCCCCAGCCCTGCTTCCATCTGTAAGTCTGAGCTTTTCCCTTCAGATACCTCATAATCTTTGCTCCATCATCTGCTCAAACCCCTTCCTAAACTCAATGAGACTTTCCACCTGCATCTCCAAACCTCGGATCTTTTCCTCCATCAGCTCTATCAGATGGCATTTCATGCAGAAAAAACTCTTACCAGGTCCCCCCTCCAGGATCATGTACATACCACAGCTTCCACATCCAGTCATCCTCAATGTGTCTTCCACTACAGGAGTCACTCCCACTGCTGCCTCCGTATCTGTCATAGCCTTCCCACCTAAATCCTGTTAATCTGGGAAACACAAGCCACACCAAAAAGACCACCCCACACAGCAAAAACAAACCCCAAACAAGCACCACAATACAAACTCCCACTCAAACTCCCCTGTTTACAGCTCTGTTTGCTAGCTCCTGTGCCGCTGCAGCTGTCTTTGCCACTGCCTGACTGGCTGGCTACCTTTATAGGACCTCTAGTCAGAAGTCCCACCCCCTAAGCAGGGCTCAGCTGCTCTCCCAGCACAAAGCCCCTACGCACACACAAATACTAAAAATACAAAACCAATTGATCTTCGACTATTAGCAGTAGATATGTCCAATGGTCTGTGATGGGATGTTAGATGGGGTGGGATCTGAGTTACTACAGAGAATTCTTTCCTGGGTGTCTGGCAGGTGAGTCTTGCCCACATGCTCAGGGTTTAGCTGATCGCCATATTTGGGGTCAGGAAGGAATTTTCCTCCAGGGCAGATTGGCAGAGGCCCTGGAGGTTTTTCGCCTTCCTCTACAGCGTGGGGCACAGGTCACTTGCTGGAGGATTCTCTGCACTTCGAAGTCTTTAAACCACGATTTGAGGACTTCAATAGCTGAGATATAGGTTAGGGGTTTGTTACAGGAGTGGGTGGGTGGGTGAGATTCTGTGGCCTGCGTTGTGCAGGAGGTCAGATCATAATGGTCCCTTCTGACTTTAATGTCTATGAGTCTGTGAAGGCCCTGGAATTCTAATAAAGGCAAGAGTATTAGCAATCAAATGTACACTTAAGAATCACTCAGCATTTACAGAAGCTATTGTACAGGTTTTCAGATGAAAGTAAATACTCTGAAAGTGCTTAATCTTTTTTGGTCTGCAACTCACCAAAAAAAAAAAAAAATCACACCAATTATCCTGTCCCACAGTCCTTTGTTCTTAGAAAAGATTGTGGAATTGGGGTGCATGGAGGAAGAGGGGGAGATGGGAGCTGAGTGAGTGTATCTAAGTGAGATTCTACCCTAAAATGTAACTTGGTAAAAATGGCATCATGAAGCTCCATATTAATTGTGTCTCACTCATTTCCACATCAAAACTGAAGTTTGCAAATATATAAAAAGATGTTTTTCCCTTACTGCCCACATATGCAGCCTTGGCTCTAACAGTGAAACTAGGTTATTTCATTCTCATGCATCAACAGCAGTAAGAGAGGTTCTGTAGGCCAAAATTGGGCCTAAATATGCAACCTTATTAAGGATAATCAGATGACAGAGAGGTATCAGGAAGAACACAATCTGAAGAGAAGAGAGTTACACAGGTATTCCCGAGAGCCCTATTTAATCTACAACATCCTGAATCATGCCCTCTCAGGCTTGTTCAGATCAGGGTATGGGGTGGATGTTTGTTGCCCTGGTAAATGACTTCCTACCTGCCACAAAAAGAGAACCACGTCCATGCTCATCCCATGGGATCTTTCAGGGACATCTTATACTGCTGACCAGCAATCTCTCCTGACCTACCTCCAGGACTTAAATTCAGCCAGAGCTCTCCAAAGAGGAGCTCCGGTAAATATTTTCAAACTCATGGGGCTGAAGCTCCCAACCCTGGTGCCCTCCACAGGGCTGAAGCCCCAGGTCCCGGGGCTCCAGGAAATACTCTATGATAATTTAAGACCTGCCTACCTCCAAGAGACTGCCAGGTGAATGGAAATGCCCTGAAAAGTCTCAGTGCTTTCATCTCTGACAAAGATTATTTTTTCAACTTCCAGATCCCTCATAGAGTGTTCTGAAAAGATCAGTTATCTTCCCTATTCTATTCTGTATCCATATATCTATTCAAACCATTGGGAGAGGTAGTGAGACAACACAGGCTGGTCTGGCAGTACATAAATGACAGCTGCCTCTCCATTTCTTAGCTCTCTGTGACTAGTGGACATGGCTGCCTCCCTCTCCCTTTCAGACAGAAGGTGAGCAATGAGGCAGGAAGGAATGAGTGCAACTAGCAGTGGGATGTAGGCAAGAGCAATATGAGAGATGGCAGTTAAGCAACACCACTGTTGTACTGATACCCAGGTCACAGCTTCAAGGGGCAAGCTTCAAAACTTGATCCACATCCACACAGGCTAAAAACACAATTTTGTTCAAAACCAAAGCTGAGTTTCTGAAGCATCCATTTGACATGAAATAGGACACCGGCTATATTCCCTCTATCAGCAGAGCGCATCAATACTCGGTGCTCTAGCATTGACAATGAGAACAGTGCACTGTGGGTAGTTATCCCACTGTGCTACTTACCACTTCCTGCAGCTAGGATTTTTGGGAAGGCGGAGTGGATCACAGCACATCTTGGGCGTGGGCTCAC
The DNA here is from genome assembly GCF_009764565.3 of Dermochelys coriacea. Classification (NCBI taxonomy): domain Eukaryota; kingdom Metazoa; phylum Chordata; order Testudines; family Dermochelyidae; genus Dermochelys; species Dermochelys coriacea. The sequence goes on along the minus strand of NC_050068.2, from coordinate 213,800,455 downwards.
CATCCCATGATGCATTATTTTCTGTCCCAGAATTCCATAATCTTCCAACTGCGTTTCACAGCATTTTTCAATGGCCCCTATTTACTATGCGCCCACCATCTCCATGTGAGAGGATGGATCCCGCACTGCTCTCGACTGTTGTAGTAACTGTTATTAACACATCGTGGATGATCATGCAGTGTATCACAAGTTCTGAATCTGAAAAGGAATCAGAGTTGCTGAACTGCTGTGTGCCACTGAAAGAAATCCTAGATTACTTTTGGCATTTGCAGAGCAGCTGCACATTGTGCTCCATCGCTTTTGGGCTCAGGAATCAAGCACTGGCTGGTGGGATCACATTGTTATGCAGGTATGGGATGACGAGCAGTGGCTACAGAACTTTCAGATGCAAAAATCCACTTTCTTGGAACTGTGTGTGTAGCTCGTCCCAGACCTATGGTGCAAGGACACCAAAATTAGAGCTGTCCTCTTGGTGGAGAAGTGCATGGCGATCACAGTGTGGAAGCTGGCGACTCCTGACTACTACCAGTTGGTCACGAATCAGTCTGGAGTCAGGAAGTTGACTCTGACTGTCATGTTAACACAAGTGTGCAGGGCCATTAATGGCATCCTACTATGAAGGACTGTTACTCTTGGCAATGCACATTAAATAGTGGATGGCTTTGCAGAAATGGGATTCTCTAACTCCGGTGGAGCAACAGATGGCACACATATCCCAATTTTGGCCCTGGACTATCTTGTGATGGAGTACATAAATAGAAAGGGGTACTTCTCCATGATATTGCAGGCTCTTATTGATCACTACGGGTGAAGTGGAAGATTGAACAAATGACCAGGGAAAAGTATAAAAATATTGCTCAGGCATGCAGGAGTGAAATCAGGAGGGCCAAATAAGACCTAGAGTTGCAGCTAGCAAGAGATGTTAAGAATAACAAGAAGGGTTTCTTCAGGTATGTTAGCAACAAGAAAAAAGTCAAGGAAAGTGTGGGCCCCTTACTGAATGAGGGAGGCAACCTAGTGACAGAGGATATGGAAAAAGCTAATGTACTCAATGCTGTTTTTGCCTCTCTCTTCATGAACAAGGTCAGCTCCCAGACTATTGCATTGGGCAGCACAGCATGGGGAGGAGGTGACCAGCCCTCTGCGGAGAAAGAAGTGGTTCGGGACTATTTAGAAAAGCTGTACGAGCACAAGTCCTTGGGGCCGGATCCGCTGCATCTGAAAGGTAAGTTGGAAGGAATGTGTAGGAGGAGTTTGGGAAGGGCATGGAAAACAGTTCTGTATCAGCTGCGGGAAGGGAGGGGGGGCAGAGCACACATCTGTTCTGACTGTAGCGTGATGAGGGACTTCAGCATCTCTTTGCTCCTCCATGACTTTTATCATCTGCTCATGGGCCTTTTGAACATGCTCCAAACTCTCCTTTCTGTCCTGCCTTTCTATGTCACCCCGCACCTGGCCCCAAATCACCTCACCTCTGCTCCTTCTCCTCCCCTGCACGCACCATCCTGCTCCGCTTCTCCGCCCCCTCTCCCGGCTTCCCGCGAATCAGCTCTTTGGCGGGAAGCCTTGGGGGGTGGAGAAGCAGGCGGTGGCTTCACACTCAGGCCGAGGGTGGTGGAGGTGAGCTGGGCCGGGGAGTGGTTCCCCTGCGCACTCCCCCTCCCCAGGTTACCTGCTGCAGAACGGGTGGCCCTCCTCGCGTCCTCCCCCGCCCCAGCTCCCCTCCAAGAAGGTGGAGGCAGAGTGGAGGTGAGCTGGGGCTGGGGTGGGGAGCTGCCAGTGGGTGCTCTGCATCCACCAAATTTTACCCTTGGCTGCTCCAGGGCTGGAGCACCCATGGAGTACATGCCTAAGGCGCCACTTTTGGATGGTTAAATTTAGAAGCCCTTTTAGAATGGGTTGTCCCTCACGGAACAACCGGTTCTAAAAGGGCTTCTAAATTTAACAACTGGTTCTAGCAAACTGATGCGAACCAGCTCCAGCTCACCACTGAGTCCCTAGATCAACTAACTGAAATTAGAAAAGGAGTACTTGTGGCACCTTAGAGACTTACAAATTTATTTGAGCATAAGCTTTCCTGAGCTACAGCTCACTTAATCGGATGCATGCAGTGGAAAATACAGTGGGGAGATTTTATATACACAGAGTACATGAAACAATGGGTGTTATCATACAGACTGTAACAAGAGTGATCAGGAAAGGTGAGCTATTACCAACAGGACAGCGGGGCGGGCGGGGGGGAAGAACCTTTTGTAGTGATAAACAAGGTGGGCCATTTCCAGCAGTTGATAAGAACATGTGAGGAACAGTAGAGGGGGAAATAAACATGGGGAAATAGTTTTACTTTGTGTAATGACACATCCACTCCCAGTCTTTATTCAAGCCTAAATTAATTGTATCCAGTTTGCAAATTAATTCCAATTCAGCAGTCACTCCTTGGAGTCTGTTTTTGAAGATTTTTGGTGAAGAATTGCAACTTTTAGGTCTGTAATCAAGTGACCAGAGAGATTGAATTATTCTCCAACTGGTTTTTGAATGTTATAATTCTTGACGTCCGATTTGTGTCCATTTATTCTTTCATGTTCTCTGTATATATAAAATCTCCCCACTGTATTTTCCACTGTATGCATCTGATGAAGTGAGCTGTAGCTCACGAAACCTTATGCTCAAATAAATTTGTTAGTCACTAAGGTGCCACAAGTCCTCCTTTTCTTTTTGCGGATACAGACTAACACGGCTGCTTCTCTGATAACTGTAAGTATGCAGGGATGCCTCGTGAGGAGTCTTGTGAGGTTTGGGATAAAAAGTAGGCAAGTATATCAGTTGGTTAAGGTGGAAGGTGGATACCACCTTAGGGAGAAATTTAGGATGTGGTCTCAGAGTGACTTTGTCTTTGGAGAAGATTGTGTAGGGAGGATGGGCCATTAGGGCACTTATTTCACCTACTCTCCTTGCTGATGTTATTGCAACCAAGAAAGCTACCTTCATGGACATATGGAGAAGAGAGGAGGTAGCGAAAGGCTCAAATGGAGATTTCATGAGAATGTGAAGAACAAGGTTCAGATTCCATGTAGCTGCCGTTGGGTAAATTTCAGGGTAGAGATTTTGCAGGCCCATGAGAAATTGTTTTACGGTGGGGTGGGTAAAGAGTGAATAACCTTCTAACAGGTTGTGGAAGGAGGTAACGCTGCCAGGTGTACTTTGATGGAGCTGAGCAAAAGTCCGTCCTGTTTTAGTTTCAGGAGGTAGTCTAGAATGTTAGGGAGGGTCACTGTATTGGGCGTTAAGTGATTACGTGAGCACCAGAGGGTGAAACGCTTCCATTTCTGCAGGTAAGCTTTATGAGTGGAGTCTTTTCTACTGTGCAGGAGGACGTATCGGACTTGCTTGGAATAGGCTAGTTCATGGGTTTGGAACCATGAAGAACCCAGGCTGTCAGATGGATCTTTTGGAGCTGGGGGTGAAGAACCCGTCCGTTATCCTGGGAAAGAAGATCTGGCCTGTTGTGGAGAGCCCGTGGATGATGGGAGGACATGCAGAGTAGGTAAGGATACCACGTCTGTCTCGGCCAAGCCAGGGCAATAAGGATGACCCAGGCCTTCTCGTCTACGATCTTCTGAAGAACCCTGTGTAGCAGAGGGATTGGTGGGGTGGCGGAGAGGAGAGAGTTGTTCCATGGGATGAGGAATGCATCTCCTAGGGATGCAGTCCCGAGTCCCACTCTGGAGCAACACAGCCGACATTTTCGATTCTGGGTTGTGGCAAAGAGGTCTATTGACTGGGTGCCCCAGAGGGAGAAGAGCTGTTGAAGTATTGTGGGATGCAGTTCCCATTCATGTTCTGTTGAGAAGTGTCTGCTGAGTGCGTTGGCAGTAGTGTTGTGGCAGCCTGGTAGGTAGGAAGCGATGATTTGTATTTGATGTTGTATGCACCAATTGCATAGTTGGATGGCTTCCATACAAAGGGAATGTTATCAAGCTCCCCCTTGTCTGTTGATATAGTACATACATGCTATGTTATCTGTTAAGATCCAAATAGATTTGTTCTTTATGAGAGGAAGAAAGTGAAGTCATGCTCACCTCACTGCTCTGAGCTCAAAGAGATTTATGTGTAGGTGCGTCTCTGATGCGGACCATGGGCCTTGTGCCCTGTGTCCCCGTGGATGCACTCCCCTGCCAATTAGGGAAGCATCTGTGGTGAGCGTGAGCACTGGGGATCGTTGCTGGAAGGGAACCCCCATGCAGAGTTTTTCTGGTCTTGTCCACCAATGTAGGGAAGCTAGAACATTGGGAGGAGGAGTTAGCAGCATCCCTAGGTGTGTCTGTTGGGTTTGAAATTGGAATTGAGCTAGCCCTGAAGACATCTCATGTGTAGCCTGGCATAGTGGACCACGAAGGTGGTGGCTGCCATGTGACCAAGGAGCTGTAGACAGATTCTTGCCTGTGTCCTGGGACGAATAGAGAGCATGTGTATGAGCTGCATGATAGTAAGGAATCTGTGATATGGGAGCGAGGCTCTGCTCTGGATTGAGTCAAGATGAGCTCCAATGAACTCAATCTATTGTGTAGGTGTCAGGGTGGATTTCTGGATGTTTATTTGGAGGCCTATGCTGTGAAAGAGGGAGATGGCTAAATGGGTAGCTTGAAGTGTCTCACCACAGGTGTTGCCCTTGATGAGGCAATCGTCCAGGTAGGGGAAAAGCGTGATCCCATGTTTGTGGAGGTGAGCCATGACCATGGCCAGAGTTTTGGAAGACTCTCAGCGCTATGGAGAGGCCAAAAGGAAGAACGCTGTATTGAAAATGGTTGTGACTGATTGTGAATCGTAGGAAATGTCGGTGAGCTGGATGAATTGATATATATGAAAATAAGCATCCTGTAGGTCGAGGGCTGTGAACCAGTCCCCTAGATCCAGTGCAGGAATTATTGTGCCCAGTGTGTCCATCTTGAATTTTTGTATCCTCACGAATTTGTTCAGTCGGCGTAGATCTAGTATAGGCCTCCATCCCCCGGTCTTTTTCTGGGTCAGGAAGTAAAGGCAGTAGAACCCTTTCCCTCAATGTTGCATTGGCACAGGTTGCACTGCGCCTAGCTGAAGAAGGTGAGCCACTTCTACGTGAAGTAGGTGCTAGTGAGAGGGGTCCCTGAAGAGGAACGGGGAAGGGGGAAGGGTAGGAGGATAGGATATGAATGGGATAGAGTAACTGGTCTGAACTATTTCAGCGATCCTGTGTAATACGCTGCCAGGCATGTTGGAAACTCTGGAGGTGGTGGCCAAATGGGTAAGTAGGCTGTGGAATCAAGGTCACACAGACCCTCGACCAACATTTCAAAATTGTTGTTTATTTCCAGATGGGTGGGAGGTGGTTGCTTGGGCTTGATTTTGTCTGCACTTAGGGGTGTCTAGAGCGATTCCTATTTATATCATATGGTTTGTGTTGAGACCGATAATATTGTTGTGTGCGTAGTCTTTGGTAAGGTTAGTATCTTTGTCTCCTGGGAGAGATGGGTGAATATCTAGGGTGCGCAGTGTCACTCTAGAATCTTTCATAGTGTGAAGTAGTTCATCGGATTTTTGGAAAACAGTTTGTCTTTATCAAAGGGGAGGTCCTCTTCTTTGGTCTGCAGATCTTTAGGGATGCCACATGCAGAAAGCCATGAAGATCTGTGCATAACCACAGCAGTTGCAGTAGTACAGGCTGCTGTGTCCATTGTGTCTAAAAAGGCTTGTAGGGTCGTTCTGGAAATCAATTGGCCCTCGATCAGAACTGATTTAAAGTCTGCTCTTCTATCCCCTGGAATGTAGGAGGCAAATTCAAAAAGTTTATTGTAGTTATCAAAGTCATAGCTGGCGAGGAGTGCAGAGTAGTTTGCAATCCTGAATTGTAGAGTGGAGGATGTGTAAACCTTGCATCCCAAGATATCAAGGCATTTAAGGTTCTTGTCTTGTGGGGTGGGCCGATATTGTGGCTGTTTCGTCCTTTGTGTGACTGCATCCATGATGAGAGAGTTCAGTTGTGGGTGAGAAAATAGGAAGTCAGCATCCTTAGCAGGAACATAGTATTTACATTCAGCCTTTCTGCAGTTAGGTAATAAAGAAGCTGGAGTTTGCCAGAGAGTGTCAGCTGGTTCCAGGAGTGCTTCATTTATAGGGAGCACAATCTTTGAGGGTGAAGAGGGTTGAAGGATTCTGAGGAGTTTGTGTTGTGTCTCCTGAACCTCTTCTAGGGGGATGTCTTGACTGAATGCCACCCTCTTGAAAAGCTCTTGAAATTGTTTATAGTCATCCACGTTCTGTACAGGTTGTGGGGGGGGGGGGGAAAGACGGCTCCGTCTGGAGCAGATGCAGAATTAGGGTTCAGTGAGTCAGGATATGGTTCGTAGCTCCCGATCTCAGGACGGGGTTCTGGTACTCTAGAAGTGGACAGAGCTGAAGATCGAGGCACAGAAGCAGGTAGTGGTTTCGTGGAAGAGGTCTGAGGATGAGTGGTAGGAGGATGTGGGCAAGGGTACCATTGGGGCCAGGACATAGGGTAGGAGAACCCAGGTGACGTCCATGGGGAGGTGAAGTAGGGAAACTGAGGCTGGTGGCTGTGGACCGTAGCCTGAGGTAGAAGAGGGTCCTGTGGAGGAGGAGAGGCAGGTGGGGAGAACTCCGCCTGCAGCTGCATATTGGGTTCGCTGTCAGTGAAGGTAGCCAGTTCAGGTGGTGAGAGCGGCTGTTCGAAGAGTGAGTCCTGAGTATCCAGGAGTGGAGAGTTAGGCTTAGGTGGCACTGAGAGGTCACATTGAGTGAGGAACTGTTGCTCCTGCTACCTGGTGGAAGCGAGTGGAGGAGCTCAGTCACTGTTTTACATGGATCAATGTGGCAAAGGCACACAAGAAAACAGGAGTCCTAAGCAAAGGAAATAATCTGGCTGATGTAGAGGCCAAGTGGGCAGCAACAGAGGCACCCCCATGGCCCTGGGAGCCAGAAGAGAGTGTGCCTGTACCAGTGTTAACAAGAAGCGGGGTGGATACAGATCGGGGAGGGTGAATTTGAGAGTTGCAAGAATCTGACCCAGGACTGGAAGGCATCATGAAACTTGGGGACAGGCATGTGCCAAAGGTGGAACTAATGGAAGGGATTTGGTGTATCTTTACAACTGGGGGACCAGTAATGTTGTGCCTCAGGGAAGTCGGACGACTTTCTTAAGCTGGGGGCAGGGAGGCTTGACAGGAGGACACCCTGGGTTTGAGGAGGCACTGGGAACTTTAAAAAGGTTGTGCTGGTGGCCAGGAATGGCAGCTGATTTAAAATCACATCTGGAACGTTGTTTGTATTGTGCCAGGCACAGCCCACCTCACAAGGTGCTAAGGGGAGAATTAATGAGACAAGCCCCAAGGGGATCATGGGCAAGAATACAAAGTGACTACACAGGACCCCTACCACCAGATCACAGGAAAAACCGATTCATGTTGGTGGTAGTGGATGCTTTCAGCAGGTGGGTGGAAGCTTTCCTCACAAAGTATCAAACTGCCCAGGTAACTGCTGAAATACTGGTAAATGAGGTATTCGCTTGCTGGGGGGTCCCAAAGGTGATTGACACAGACCAAGTAGCTGCTTTTCAGTCAGATCTGTTAGGGGAGCTATCGGCCCTCACTGGAATCACACAGTTGTTCCATATTGCTTATCACCCACAGGCTGTGGGACAGGTGGAACGCATGAACCACACCATTAAAAGTGAGCTAAGAAAGGGAGTGGAAATGGGAGGAAAAAACTGGTCACGTTACTGCCCTTTGTCTTAATGAGAATAAGGGCCCGAGAATCAAAGGGCACAGGATTTTCTCCACATGAAGTTCTCATGAGAAGGCCCATGAAACGGTGGGAAAATCTACTTACCCCAGTACCTGGGGAAGTCACTACACACGGCTTAACACAAGAATGGATTTTAACTCTAATCGAACATGTAAAACAAGTACAGCAGGTGGTGACCTGGCAAGATGAGCAAGGAGCAGTAAGAGTCAAAGCATGGTATGACCTGCCTGGGGAGCGTAATCTACCCATAGTGGGAGATCTAGTGATGTACAAGATTCCAGGTAAACACCGTCCATTCCCAGCTCCTAAATGGAAGGGCCCCTATCTTGTCCTTGACCAATTAGGGCCCAGTATGCTATTACTGGGTACAGAGAATGGAGGATGGGAGTGGGTTCACTGCACGCAAATAAAAAGGTACAAACAGGGGATTGGGAAAGGGGACGTGTAAATTTTGTTATGTGTGTATTACATGTTAATTCAAAAAGGAGAAAAGGATGAAAATTTCCTGTCCCTGGATGGAACAATTACTACTGTGAATCACAATTGTCACATTTACAAATTCTATTCAAATCCCACAATGTGAAGTGTCAATAGGAGGAAACACATGGACGACTACACATGCAACCTGTGGTAATAAAGCTAATGAAGACTATGAGAATCTCCCCATAGAAAGATGTACCACTAATACTCCAACAGGAATTTGGCAGTGTCGGTATCTGTTTTATGGATTAGATGGGGGAATCCCAACCCGGTGGAGAATATCAAATTTAACAGGAAATATCGCATGGTACTCCCTGGGTGCTGCCATGATTAACAATAGTGGAAAACACAGTTACCCAACTATGTGGTTTGTTACAGAGGGTCCAAAGAATATAACCCTCTGATCTCCTGGAGCAAATGAACCCTCTTGGGAAAATAGGGCCCCGCATTTAGGGTGTGATGTTACCATATGTAACCACAATGGTACTTCCATGGAAGATAATCCCCGAAGGTGTGATTGTTATGTACATATTACATTGGGCATAAAATCCCCTTTGGGATGCTGGGTGTATGATAGCCTGGAGCTGAGAATATTCCCCGACGAGCAAATGTATGGGAGCCATTGTGGGAGCAGGTGCAGCCAGCACTTTTTAATGTGTCCTTTCACTCTATTAAATGGGTGGTACGCCCCGAGGAATGGTGGGTGGATGGACAATTCATCCTAATTGTAGTATGTACATAAAAGGATTGAAACAACAATTCAATGGATGGGTGAGGGGACACACCTGGAATCGTCGTCGGAAAAGGGGATTGTGGGCAGTGGGGAACACTATGCTGGGTACATGGAATCTGGGGGACGAGTGGGTAACCAAACAATTAGTAAGCCAAAATGTGAAATTTCAACAACAAATTAATGCATTAATGGCACAGCAACTATCAGCAGTTGCCACAGGGTGGAGGACAGCAGTAGAAGTAAACTTGCAGTTAACTCATTGGGCAGGGGACCTGATGACATGGGTAGGGGATGGCTTCAGAAGACTAACATGGGGAGAAGTGTGCGTAGGTATTCCAAATGCTCAGTTAATAATGTTATTGGATATTATGAGAGATGCTTGGTCAGAACATTCAGTATTAAATCGGGAGGCTAGCCCATATTTATCCACAATTGCAAAAACATACCCATCTACCTGGAAAATAACATCCCTGACCTGTGGGGACAGTTCTTGTGTAATTGTTACTATGATACCATGAAGAAAAGGAGTACTTGTGGCACCTTAGAGACTAACAATGCATCCGATGAAGTGAGCTGTAGCTCACGAAAGCTTATGCTCTAATAAATTTGTTAGTCTCTAAGGTGCCACAAGTACTCCTTTTCTTTTTGCGAATACAGACTAACACGGCTGCTACTCTGAAACCTATGATACCATGGGAAGGAAATGCAAATAAGGTGGTTCCTTTGAACCCTATGGGAGTAAGTAGGGAAGGGGGAACACGTTGGGAGGCACTAGGAAATAGGTGGGGGGGGTGGAATTGGGTAAATTGGACTGTCATCACATTAAGCTGTTGTATATCCAGAGGAAGAATATGGATGTGCCCCTCTCCTATGACTATGGAGGAGCAGGATCAATGGCCTATTGCAAAGGGGGGGGGCATTTTGGGGTAATTTATATAAGGCATGGTGTATTCTGCTGGGAATGTATACAATCCTGCAATATAACACTAGGAGGCAAAATCCTTCCAGTGTATGACCAAATTATGAACTTCTATATACTGACACCTGGACTATGGTGCACCACTGGATCAGTGGACTTAATCGTTGTAAACAATCAAACCAGCACCTACTACCCCATACTGTACCAAGTAGTTGAATTGATTTGGACAATACCAAATTTCACTGTGGATATTCAATGGACACACAATATGGACAAAAGTACACAAAGATTACAAGAGCAACTTGCTGCAAGCGCCAACAGTTGGACATACTTACAATACACACTACAGGATGGCGCTGACAAAATTTTAACCTTATCAAAAGAGGAGAAGCAGTGTTTTTGGTGGTGGCCAGGATGTTGGACCATACTGCATTGGTTAGGACTCTCGGTGTTGCTGTGTCTCAGAGTAGCAGCCGTGTTAGTCTGTATTCACAAAAAGAAAAGGAGTACTTGTGGCACCTTAGAGACCAACAAATTTATTTGAGCATAAGCTTTCGTGAGCTACAGCTCACTTCATCAGTTGCTGTGGATTATCATAGCAGCTGGTGTATTGTTAACTATATGTGTGTTACATTGCATATGGAAACAATCAAGGGGGGCACAACCCCTAGAGAACAGCCACTAATTATAACCTATAAGTAATGTAGTAAGCCCTCACCGCCCCCCAGTGTACTAGACAGCCCGGACCCAACCTTCTCAGGCCCACTATATTGGGAAGTCTGGAACACTAATTGGAATAGGTGTAGTATGCCCGTATGAGAGAAGGTGCAGGGCATGGTACTACACAAGGGGCAGTGGGACAGATGGAGCATCGACACCTTCCACCTTGATGCCTGGCCCTATCAGAAAGTGCGTCGCCATATGTCCTATGCTTTTTCAGGGATACTTGGGCAGGAGGTTCCCAAAAGAAAAAAAAAGGAAAAAAAGGGGTGGAGTGTTAGGCTATAGATATTCAGGCCTGTCTGTAAAGGCCTATACTCAAGAATGTAGATATATGTTTGTCATTTAGCTAGTAATAGAGGTATACAAGAAAGAATCTGTGTAAGGGCCTTCTCTCACTGTGACAGTCTGAGGCCCTGTTCTTAGGCCAATGCCTTTGGCTAAGCAGCAGAGGCAGCCATAAGCTGGGAAGCGAACGGTCACATCCCAAACTAGTCAATATGGGGCTGTTAGGAAGGTGATCCGATCTATCACCTCCAGAGAAAGGGAAGAGCCTAGAAGATGTAAAAGGAAATTTAGGTTGATCGTTTTCTGTCTGGTAAGAACTCACTTATCAATAGACACAGCTGGAAAACCCTTATGTCTTTATAGATGTAGTTGTGAAATCCTCACTTCTGTATTGTTTTGTCATTATAGTTCCCACTTTGCTATTGTTTATTGGCATGGTCTCTGTCTGGTTCTGTGATTGTTTCTGTCTGCTGTATAATTAATTTTGGTGGGTGTAAACTAATTAAGGTGGTGGGATATAATTGGTTCGCTAATCATGTTGCAATATGTTAGGAGTGGTTAGTTAAATTTCAGTAGAATGATTGGTTAAGGTATTGCTAAGACTATTACTATATAAATTAGGGGCAAACAGGACGTAAGTTGGGATTCGAAAATAAGGAAAAAGGAACTTGGATTTAAGCTCGCTGGAAGTTCACCCCAATAAACATTGAATTGTTTGCACCTTCGGACTGTGGGTATTGTTGCTCTTTGTTCATGCGAGAAGAACCAGGGAAGCGGGAGAATGAAGGAATAAGCTCTCTAGCAGCTGAGCCCGGACTGTGCTCTTTCTAGCGCATTAGCAAGTGAAAGTGAAAGTGTCAGCAGTGCCACGGGTCTGTTGGAGGTGCCGTGCAGGGGGTCCGCTGCTGGTGCCTGGGCAGAAGGCAGGCTCGGTGCCGACATTCTTCCCGGCACTGGGGCAGAGCACGCAGTTAGCAGCGTGGCTATTTTTAGCTCTGAGGCACTCGGTGCTGCGGAGACTTTCCCGGTAGGGGAGATCGGGTTCCTGCCTCTGAGGTCTGCTGCGGGAGCCGCGGCTGAGGCTTTAGAAAGAGCTGAGGCACCTGCCTGTGGCACTGTCAGCACAGAGGGTAAGGATCTCGCAGGAGACCCTTTACCCTTGTCAGAGTCTCTCCCGGGAGACTGCTGTGCTTCTTGCCTCTGTTCCAAAGAGAGTGAAGCAACGCTCCGCACTGGTTCAGATCTGGCCAAGGAGCATGTAGGAGCGGGTTTAGCTTTCCCCGTCTCTGAAAGCAGCTGCAGGGATGTTTCCATCAGAAGCATTTTCAGCCGCAGGGTCCCTGTTGCGCCGAGCCCTTGACTTGAGGCTCGTACAGTGGAGGCACTTTGTGAGAATGGGGGTTGCCCCAGGCACTTCACACAATGTGAGTGCCCATTGGCCCATGGCATGGAGTCCTGACAGGAAACACACTTTTTGAATCCTGAAGCCCCTGGCATTGTGAACTAGAAATGGCAGGGGAGACCAGGAGACAAGCCTGAAGCGAAAAGGTTTTTTTTTGTTTTTTTTTTAAACTAAGTAACTAACTCTGTAACTATACTAAAGGAAGGGAAACAACTGGGATGTAACGAATAACTATTTCTATATACTTTGTTACTTTTTTCCTACAGAGACCAGGGAAGAGAAGTAGCACTGCCCCGAGTCCCATCTTCAGCCGGGGACAGTAGAGAAGGAACTGGGTGGGATGCGGGACTCAGGAGCTCAGGAAGATTCCAACGAGACGGGAGATACCAACTGAGCACCTGCATCCCGACCAGGCACGAAAATCTCTGATCAACGGTGCCAGGATGCACTGACACCTAGAGTGGAGCACCCACAGGGACAGCACTCAAAGAAGAATTTCAGATATCAGGATCAAAGTAAGGTATTTATAAAGCATTTAGCACATTTCTATCTAAGCACCAGCCAACATGGAGTAATCCATTTGGGAGTGTCAGATCTGTCTGTCTCTTATGATGGGTAGCAGTAATGCAGTAGAAAATATTGATAATATTCAGGAACCGCCAGGTAGACATGCTCACATTACATTCTAGAGGCAGCTTCATGCAGATTTGTATAGCACCCACCCACTGCCCCTTCAGAGCTTTTCTAACTCTTTATCCATCTTACTGCTCATAGGCTCTGGAGTGATGTATTCTCTCCTTTCTGTCCTACCTCACTTGTTTAACAATTCTCTCCTTTAAGCCCTCCAGGCTCCTTCTTCCTGTCTGCAGCACCCACTAGCCATGGTTGTAAATTTTGCTACAGCAGCAGCTACTGCACTGGCCTTTGGCATTGCCACTTCTCTCTGACTGCACCTGATCACTTCCCACTGGGTTCAGGGGAGCACAGCAGTAGTGCTCAGGATCTCTCCAGTGATAGGAGCAGCTGGGCCTAGCTCGCTTTCCAGCTTCACTTCTCTGAACCCTGTCGATGCCTCCGCTGGCACCCTTTCCTAGTGAACCACATCCCAGCTAGAAGAGCCAAACACTGTCCTACACAGGTTTCAAACTATATTACAAAGAGCTTCCCCACCCCATAGGCAAGGGCACTTCTTCAGAGGGCTCCTGAACTAGTTCCCCACCATAGTAGATCACTAACTAACTGAATGCATCCGACGAAGTGAGCTGTAGCTCACGAAAGCTTATGCTCAAATAAATTAGTTAGTCTTTAAGGTGCCACAAGTACTCCTTTTCACTAACTCTCTCTGACTCTTTCTCTTCCGCATGCTGGGATTTTGGTACTGGCTCAAAGGGAAGTGGGTCTCCAGATGCCTCCTTCCATTTCTCTTCCCCTTCTGTTAATGTTAGGCTTAAGTATAACACCCAAGGATCTGAGGTCCTTCCACACTGGCCCTTGCTCCTCATTACACACCCTACCCCATCTAATAATTCAGATCCTTCTGTCCCTGCTATGGAATCCTTTGTACAAATGCCTGAACAGTCACAACATGGCGGGGGAAAAAATTTAGTTACTTTCTTCCCAGTGGAGATGAGTTCTTCCCATTGACAGTCAGCCTACTACTAGGCTTGGAAGGATTTGATTTAAATTGTTGTCAGCAAACATCAATTTCACCTAAAACAGAAATCAATGAAAAAAATATCCATTGATTGTAATCGATGTGCACTAGCTCCTATGCTCCTAGTGCCCGCAAGGATCCAGTATCCTGAGCCCACAGCCATGTATCCTTGGCCCCACTTATGCACTCACTCAAAGGCCAGGAACATGGTAGACTGTCCACCTCCCCGAGGCTGGAGTCGTTCAGCAGCAGGGAGTCCTCACCACAGCTGGGGACTCCTCTTCAGCCAGGACTGTGATGGTCTCTGCTCCGACAGGCCAGGATTGCAAACTCCTCTGCATTTTGTACCCACACGGATTCAGTATTCTTGAGCCTGCAGCCATGTAAGGAGCACCCTGCAACCCTGCTGACTCATTCACCAGCTGGGAGTATGGGGCATCATTTGCTGCCCCTGAGCCAGAGCTGTTCAGCAACAGGATGGCCAGGGACTCCTCTGCTGGCTCTAGCAAATAATTATGCATTTCAGTACCTGTAACAAAAGGCCCACAATTTTCTTTTTAAGCTCAAGCCTCGTAGCTGTGGGATCTGAAGACTTTTTTGGGAAAAATTCTCTGATTTCCACTCTTGAATTAGGCTTGTTAAAAATAAATGAAGCTTTACCATTTGGAATCTCAACATCTAGTGTCATTAACTTATTGTGTGCTACACACCCTTAATTTCCCACAACTATGAAAATTCAAATAAAAATTGAAAAAATGCTTACATTCCATAATTTTGGGCAACCAAGAATAGATAAAAATCCTTAAAAAAAATAAAAATTGATATTGTCAAAATGTCAAAAACATAAAAATTGAATTCTGCCAGGCCTCTCTGGCGCAGTCTGGAGTGATTTCAAATCATTTGATTTTTAAAGAAGTGATTTAATTTAACTGATACTTTGTAACACTAATAGAAACATTTGTACTTTGCCGAGTTGAGATGAAAATTTATAATAAAGCAAATAATAAATAATGTGGATTTGTTTTTCTAATTGGCAGTATTGGTAGGGAGTCAATAGAATTTTACAAAATTGCTAAGAGGCAAAACAAAATATTGACAATTAAGGCCATAATCTTGAAAACACATAATCAGGTAATTTTACTCACATGAATAGTCTGCCATAATTAAGATTACCATAGCAGTTAAAGTTCATAGATTCATAGAGTTTAAGGCCAGAATGGACCACTAGGCTCTAAACTAGTCTGACCACCTGTATGTCAGAAGCCCTTAACTTTCATCCTGTTATCCCTGTATTGAGCTTGATAACTTATATTTGACTAAAGCATGTCTTTCATAAAGGCATCCAGTCTTGATTAACTTCCAATACGTTATCAAAGCTATTGTGAACTTTTTTCTGAACACAAGCCTGCATCTTCAAAAATAGCCATCTGAAGTTAGGCTCCTAAACCCGTATTTAGGAACCCAAGGTTTTTTTGTCCTTCCCCGCCCCAAAAGTTACCTAAGTGACTTCAGAGCACAAGTCCTATTGACTTCAAATAGCAAACATTGATGAAAGAGAATAGCTTAGCCAACGTTTTTCAGTTTTCTTGATTTGCAGAAGTTGAGTATCCTGGAGAGTGGTGTTGATTGCTACTTGCTTTTTCCCCACAGCAAGGATGTTAATGTGGTCCTGGACTTGTCAGCAATGAACAGCATTTAAAGTGTGAAACTACTTAGTAGAATTTCAAATTTTGCACACATACATTTTTTGTCTATTAAGAATTAGGAAACTAAAGAGTCAAGTACAAAACATCACTTTAGTTTATCGTCTTAAGTGCTTAACTGGTAAAGAGAAAATCTGAGTTAAAATAAACATTTTAAAAAATCATTTTTTTACATTTAAACATTTTTACTAGGGCTGTCAAGCCATTAAAAAAATTGTACAATTAGTCACTGTTAATAAAAGAATACAATTTATTTAAATATTTTAGGATGTTTTTACATCTTCTAATATATTGATTTTCATTACTATACAGAATACAAAGGGTACAGTGCTCACTTTATTTTTATTACAAATATTTATACTGTAAAAAACAAAAGAAATACTATTTTTCAATTCACCTAACACAAGTACTGTAGTGCAATCTTTCTCAAGAAAGCCCAATTGACAAATGTAGAATTACGTACAAAAAATAGGTTTCAGAGTAGTAGCCATGTTAGTCTGTATTCGCAAAAAGAAAAGGAGTGCTTGTGGCACCTTAGAGACTAACAAATTTATTTGAGCATAAGCTTTGCATCCAATGAAGTGAGCTGTAGCTCACGAAAGCTTATGGTCAAATAAATTTGTTAGTCTCTAAGGTGCCACAAGTACTCCTTTTCTTTGTACAAAAAATAATTGCATTCAAAAATAAAATAATGTAAAACTTTAGAACCTACAGTTCTACTCAGTCCTACTTCTTGTTCAGCCAATGACTCAGACAAATAAGTTTGTTAACATTTTCAGGAGATAATGCTGCCCACTTCTTGTTTACAATGTCGCCTGAAAGAGAGAACAGGTGTTTGCATGGTACTTCTGTAGTTCGCATTGCAAGGTATTTACATGCCAGATATGCTAAACATTTGTTTGCCCCTTCATGCTTCAGCCACCATTCCAGAGGACATGCTTCCAACACAGCATAGAAAACATATTTCATTTGCAACTTGCATCAAACAAACCTTTCACTGCTGATTGAGAAAATTCATCTGGACTCTTTGATACAGATCCAGTATCTTAGAGATGTGCAGTCTACAGTAGCAATTTGCTTCATGCTAAGGAAAGCACAGTTCAAGTTTTGGCCATCATTTTCCAACTGAATTCTGGAGAGGATGAAAACATGGAAATAAAGTTGATTCCATTGTGAATCTGGCATTTCAAATAAGGAACAGGTCCACCAATAGGCTCTACCCTCCTTCACATGTCCATACACAGACCTCACCACAAATCAAAACTAACCAGCAACCACAACATAGTCTTTTGGTCAATAGATTTGCAAAACAATCAACTTTCAACAAGATTCCATGCAGACACTTCCTCAACTCTGCTTTGGAAGCAACTTAAATGTTTTTTCTGGGTTTGATCAGTTGGGTATGCCGATATCAGCCACACCTGCCAGTCACAGCTGAAATAACTTACATGGTATTAGTAAATGGAGATCCATCCACCCACTGCCATCCCTTTTCTCCTTTGCTTAGCCCAAGCCAGTAATCCTCATTTCCTTTATAAGAGTTAATAGTCTCCTGTAATGGGGGGGAAAAGCATATTCTTATTAGTACCGATTATGCTCTATAGATTTAGACTATGAATAGGATAGTGGATATAGTAGGGTGCATTCTTGGAGCTAACTCTGCTAATGGTGAGAATGGGCAGCAGGGACCGCTGGTCTCCGCCTTCCACCTCTGCTGCTCCTGTAGATAGTGCTGTTCCATAGACCAACATGGGAAAGAATGAAAGTGACATGGTTTGGAAGTGCTGTGGGAGGAGGGCAACGGTGTCCAGAGGAAGTGGGGAGATGTGGCAGACAGGACAGATGCTCAGGAAGAGACTGAAAAGTAGAGGCAGCTAGTTACATTTGTCTAAACCTGTTAGGGCCAGTGGTGTTGCCAAGGTGTTAGCAAGAGCATGGTTTGGCCTGCAGAAAGATGTAGAGCCCAGGGAAGTTTTTTGGGCTGATAGGCAGAACAAACATTTTGTAGATACTGAGAGACAATAACCATGGAGACCAGGTTAGGTATTTTTACTGTCACTCTTCAAGACAGAACTGCACTTTAGAAAGGGACCGTCATGGTAAACCCCATAACATTATTTTTCAAACTTTAAGATGGTATGGTTCAGGCATCAGGATACCATCTAACCTCTAGCTCGCACATGTAAATCCAGGACAGATCACCCAAAGTGAGCAGAAGTTACCATTTATCTGCTTGGTGGCCTAATGGAATACTTTTTATGGACCTCTGTCCACTTCAGAAAGACAGGCTGCCCGCATTACCAAATACACTACCACCAGAATTGGCACCATGGTAGTCTCAGCAGAGAAGCCAAGGAGTGCCTGCATAGAGAGCACGTATGGGTATGTTCCTGCTAGCATTAGACTGAACTTTACTATGAAATTCCACAGCAAGATTCCACAACAGGTAGGGTTTTGAAAGTTATATTTTCGAGTGTTCAATTTTCAAATAATCTGACCAGTCCCTTATTTTCAAGAATCTTGTCCTTCCCGCACCAATGCCCACCATCTGCAGCCCCATCTATGTCTACACAAGTGATCCAGCCATATTATGTAATTCCATGAAGATCTTTGCTAGGAGAGAGTCAAATGTAATTTCTTATTCTCACCAGGTGTGATGGTTCTTTTATCACAGCAAGTGTGGCATTATGGGAACTGCAAAACTCCTTACTGGCATCCCAGTCCTGGGTTTCTTTGGAAAAATAGTAACATTGCCCTGTGAACCACATCCAGCCTCCTGGGCAGGGTATGCACTTTCCAGTCACAGCAGGGAGATGCTCTATGGCTAGCAAACAGAAAAGAATCAGCAGAAGTTTTCTTTTTCTTTTTTTTTTTTTTTGGGGGGAGGGGGAATTGTGTATTGAACACTGTGTTAAAATTGTAAGTGGTCACTTTAAATCTCAGGAGGGGGGTTTCCTAGTCTTGATTGCAAGCAGGGAGCTCTTTAGGGAAGTGTGCAATCTGAGCCTAGCAGCAGTCAGTCTAAAGCCAGCCAGCCTAAAGTGGGACGAGTTGTGCTCAGGGCTGGTGGCTTGAACATTTGAGTTCTATTCCTAGCTTTACCTGTCTATTTTTAAGTCTTTGTGTCTGAGAAATAGGGATAAATACCTTTCCTTGTCTCACAGAAGTAAGGTGAGGATTAATTATGTTTGTACATGAAGTGCTAATTACACTACAAGGAGGAATATCTTGCAATTTATAGTTGAAAGACAAAGAAATTCCTTATGAAAAGGCTGGAATAGTTCCAACCCTTTGTGTAGTCTGAAATGCTGATCACCATTTTCAATTAACTTCCCCCCCCCGCCGCCCCCCCAGTCCCCATGCACACTCTTCCCTCCCAGAGATAAGGCTGAAGACGAAAACATTATGCTTGTGAAAAAGGCTAATATCATACTGGGGCCTATTAACGGCAGTGTCATGTAAGACAAAGGGCATAACTGTCCCACTCTACTCAACGCCAGTAAGGCCTCAACTGGAGTACTGGTGTCCAGTTCTGGGTGCCACACGGGAAAGACATGGACAACTTGGAGAGAGTCCAGAGGAGAGCAACAAAAAATGATAAAAGGTTTAGAAAACTTGACCTATGAGGAAAGGTTGAAAAACTGAGCATATTTGGTCTTGAGAAAAGAAGACTGAGTGGAGACCTGATAACAGTCTTCAACAAATATGTTAAAGAGGACTGTGGCCAATTGTTCAACATGTCTACTGATGGTAGTGAAACCCACACACCTCCTGGGAGTGGTGTTCTGTCCCATCTAGTGGAACCGAAACCACTTAGAGAGAGAGAGATTAATGAGTTTGCTCTACAGCAGGAGTCTCAAACACGTGGCCCGCAAAGTTATTTTCTGAGGCCCACCATAGCTTCCTTCCTCCCCCGAGCGCACCACATCCCCGCTTCTCCGTCTACCTCCCAGCACTTGGGACTTTCCACGAGGGAGGGGGGAGGAACGGGGATACGGTGCGCTCAGGGGGGGAGGCGGGGATTTGGGGAAGGGGTTGGAATAGGGGCAGGGAGGGGGCAGAGACTTTGGGGAAGGGGTTGGAATGGGGGCAGGGAAGGGGTGGATGAAGGCGAGGGCAGAGGTGGGGCTTTTGTATCTTTGTATGAAAATGTGTCAGTGATATAGCCCTTGGGCCAATGTACTAGTCCTCATGTGGCCCTCGTGGTGATTTGAGTTTGAGATCCCTGCTCTACAGCCTTATCTAGGAGCCATATGGCTTTTAGGTCATGCAGTAGAAGCTCATGCACTGAGCTCCAAAGGCCTCACGTCTGATCCCGCCCGCCAACGACCGGGGTCTGTCGGCATTACAATAGGACAAAAAGTAATGGTCTTAGTCTGAAGCAACGGAGATTTAGGTTAGCTGTTAGGAAAATCTTTCCAACTAGAAGGGTAGTTATGGTCTGGAATAGGCTTGCAAGGGAGGTTGTAGAATCCCCATCATTGCAGATTTTAAGGAACAGGCTGGACAAACAAGTTATACAAACACCTGCTCAGGGATGGTCTAGGTTTACTGGACTTGACTTCTGAAGGTTCCTTCCAGCCCTACATATCTACGATTAATTTTAGAAATAACCAACTCTGAGTTTGCCAGCAGCAGGTGATGGACATTAAAAATTATGACTGAGTCTCAAGGATCTAAATCAGCAGTCCCCAAACTTTGAGGGTTGCGCACCCCCCCTCCCCCTTGAACTAGGCCTGGGATTGGGGCCGCGACTCCGGCAGCGGGGGGACAGGACACAGACAGGGGTAAGGGGGCCAAGGCTGGGGCTGCAGCTGGGGTGGTGCTAGGAGTGGGGCCGTGGCCAGGGGCTGAGGGTGGAGCCGCAGCCAGGCTGCAGTGAGGGCCTGCAGCCAGGTGCGGCTCCGCTCCTGGCCTCGCCCCCACCGTTGGCCCCAGGCAGGGAATAGAGCCGCAGTCAGCGGACAAAGCTGGGGGCTGGCCTGGGACCGGGAACGGAGCTACACCGAGGTGGGGATGGGGCCAGGAGCTGGGGCCGCAACTGGAGGTGGGACCGGAGCAGAGCTGGGGGTGGGGAGGAGCTGGGTGGAGCTCCCTTCCCGCCCCTTCTGAGGCCAGGCCCCCCCGGACATTCCTCCATGCCCCTTAGGGGGGTGAGCCCCACAATTTGGGGACCTCTGATCTAAACTCACTTGAAAACCCCATGCACTCAATTCATTGCCCTGCACCTTGTATAGTCATTTAGAGCAATGGTTTCAAACTTTTTTTCTGGCAACCCAGCTGAAGAAAACTGGTGATGCCCATGATCCAACGAATCTGGGGATGAGGGGTTTGGGAGGGTCTCAGGGCTGGGATACAGGGTTAGGGTGCAGGGGTGAGGGCTGCAGGGTGGGGCTGGGAATAAGGGGTTAGGGTATAGGAGGGGGCTCTGGGCTGGGGAAGGGGGTTGGGGTGAGGGAGGAGGTAAGGGCTCTGGCCTGGGGGTGCAGGCTCTGGGGTGGGGCCAGGCATAAGGGGTTTGGGGTGTAGGAGGGGGCTCTGGGATTTGGGGGGGAGCGCCTCAGTACTGGGGCACAGGCTTACCTCAGGTGGCTCCCAGTCAGCAGCGCAGCGGTGGTGCTAAGGCAGGCTTCCTGCCTCTCCCGGCACTGCGGACCATGGTTCCTGGCCAAAGGGAGTGCGAAGCCAGTGCTCGGGCAGCACGCGGAGCCCTGTTGTCACCCCACCTAGGAGCCGGACCTGCTGCTGGCTGCTTCTGGGGTGCAGCGCGGAGCCAGGACAGGTAGGGACTAGCCTGCCTTAGCCTAGCAGCACCGCTGACGGGACTTTTAATGGCCCGGTCGCTGGTGCTGACCATCGGTGCCGCAACCCAGTGCCTTACATTCCACAACCCAGTAACGAGTTGCGACCCGCAGTTTGAAAACCACTGATTTAGAGCAGTGTAAAACGTTACCATGTTGATTTGATAGTGTTCTATATATACCTTGCATTAAAGCAAGTGACTTACACCAGATACAGGGCAACAGACTAGAAACATGGGAGCCTCTATGCTTTCTGGTTTTGAAGCCTTGAAAAAGTGAATCCGGTATAACTGAAGTTCTCTCCTGAACAATGATGGATGGATTAATTATTTTTTAAAATGAAAGCTTACATTCTGAAGCATGCCTGGGGCAACCTATATATTTGCTACAAATATTTGTCATTGGATCATGGCAAAGTTAGAAATTATTACAACTAGCAATGTTAATGAATCAAGAATTAATGCATTAGTAAGCTTTAAAAGTAGTTTGTATGAGTTTTGTGGCAATGCATTTCCAGGAGAGCCTTTCCTCTTCAGTCTTAAAGCATTTACCTCTGAGATCCAGGGTGATTTTAACCAATAAGATTGTAACCAAGATGACTGTAACCATAGCCATACAGGCTAGACCTCTCCAGATCCAGATGTTTGAACACAGCTCTGAAACTAAGAAAAGTTACGTAAGTGCACATAAAAATTACATGGAAAATAAAAGTACATTGGTACTTCTGCTTCTAGCCTAAAGCAGGCAAAGCATAGAACATTATGGGAAAATAAAAACCAATACTTAAAGGAAGCGTTGGGTTTAATTTGGCTTAACATGCATCCGATGAAGTGAGCTGTAGCTCACGAAAGCTTATGCTCTAATAAATTTGTTAGTCTCTAAGGTGCCACAAGTCCTCCTTTTCCATTTAGGTTTAGAGTTAGACTGAAATCCGTTTGAACTAGCACAGAAATGACACCATTAACTGAAAAATTTCCTCTGGTATTTGCAATGCACTATTGTATTGGGACACATGAGAACCTGGAGGGGAAATTAATAGTCTATTACCAGACTGAGCGACCAGACAGCATACAGCGGAGTCAGATTTCTAAGATGTTCTCCTCTTTAGCAGCCAATAACCCAAGCAGTGAATAATTCCTGAAATATAATTTATCTAGACCAAATGAATGTACGATACTGTTCGGTTTCGGTGGTGATTATGCTAACTGCTAACAGCCCTCTTCTTACCGAGGCCAGGCGTCCTTTGCCCGGTGCCTGACTGGGGAAAACGGTCCCCAAACTACCGCCTCGAGAACTGGCTCTTCGTGACACCGGCTCCTGTTTTTCGTTTGCTGCAGTGCGGGGCACAGCACGGGCCGGGGGCTGGCGGGCTGGGACCGGGGTCAGGGAACCGCAGCGCTACAGGGAGCCTGTGGCCCGGGGGAAGCTGCCCTAGGCGCTGTCACCGGCCGGTGCCGGGCGCTGCAGACCCCCAGAGCCCGGGCGTGGCGGGCCGGGCTGGGGCCCAGACAGCGGCTACGGCTTCCCTGCGGCAGCGAGTCTCGCCGGGGCCCGGGACGCTCCCCCAGGGGCTGCCTCCTGCAGGGAGCCCGGCCCGCCCTTGCCCTGCTCCCGGCAGGAAGATGCCAGCAACTCCCGGGCGAATCCCCCCAGCCCTGCTGCTCTCACCGCGCTGGAGCCAGCAGCTCTTCCGCGGGTCTCCCCGCTCCCAGTGGTCCGGTGGGAGCCCCGGGCCAGGCAGAGCCGCTTCCCCTGCCGGGCCCGAGTCAGTCCCGGAATCGGCCTCCTCCCGTGCCAGCAAGCGGCATGGAAGCGAACCCAGGCGCCCCATCGCCTCCTGCTGCGGCGCCAGCCCTGTCGCCGTTTCCCGCCCGCGCCCTCAGGCAAATCTCCCGCCCAGGATCACTCCAAACGATTGGCCGCTGTTGGTTGGCGGGGCAGCCCCCGGGCCCAGCTCGGGCAGCCCTGGAGTAGCCGCACCAGCCCCTGCAGCGGTGGAAGTCAGGGAGGTCCCGCAAAGTCATGGAATCCCTGACTTCTGGGAAAGTCTCCCAGCCTTAAACGATACAGCGGCTCCGTCCCCGGCGCACCCGCCCTCGCAGCCCAGCCTGGCTCCTGAGATCGTTTAAAAAGCGGTGTAACTAGCTTTCCTGTGCTCCTTGCCTTTCCTCTTGTTAACAGGGTGACTCTGTCTACCCGGCTGCCAGTTCGGGGCAGGGCTGCAGGCTAATTCACTCATATGCTAATAGAAAGCAAAGAAGTGTCAAAAGGTCTTGTCTTTTAATCAGGCCAATTCAGTGGTGTGTTAGTTTAGTTCAAAGGCAATGTTAATGGTATTGTCCTCACTTATCTATATGTAAGGGGACTGTTGCCCCCTTACTAACATTCAGTGGGGGTGTTTTAGTTGCTAGCTCCCAATACTAAAAAGGGGGAAGGGTCGATGGGGAATCAGGACCCTGAGACTGACAGCCCCCAGGAACAATGGGGAGAGGCCAATGCTCCAGGTCAGCCTGAATGACACCAGGGGCAGGCTAATCAGGGAGTCAGGAGGCCAGGGAGGTCCCGTCCTCTGCGTGAGCTGGAATTGCCTGGGTCAGATAGAGTGGGGCCGAGCTAAGGAGAAAGCAGGGGTCCGAGCTGAGCTGGGGGGCAGAGCTGTGCCAGATCCAGAGGGACCAGAAAAGCAGCCCAGAGAGAGCAGACCCTGTCCTGGGAGCAGAGCTGCAGCCCCAAAGCCAGAGGGGCCAGAAAAGCAGCCCATGAAGCAGGGCAGTGCTGGGAGCAGAGTCACAGAAGCAGCCTGCAGAGCAGACCTATCTTGGAAGCAGAGCTGTAGCAGCCAGAGCCAGAGGGGCCAAAGAAGCAGCCCAGGGAGCTGGAGGCAGAGCAGCAGCAGCAGTGCTGAGGCAGAGTGGTGGAGCTGGGGCTGGAGCAGTCTGGAGCTGAGTGCGGTGAGCAGCTGGGTAGATCGAGGGGGACCCTGGGCAGCAGGCCCAGCACAGAGAGATGCCTCAGCCAAGAGGCTCTGCAGGCCAGGCTTGGACCGTAACCCCGACAGGGCGGGGGCGACACTAGGAAGAAGGGTCCTACCACTTAGAGCCTGAGTCCGTGTGGCCACCACCAGAGCAAGTGTCCAACCCACAGCATCCCTGCAGCACAGCCAGGGCCTGAGAAGAAGGCCTGGGACTTGCAAGGAACAGACTGAACTGCCCTGATATTCCAGAGACACTGTTTGTGATGTTCCCTGCCACAGAGCGGGGTGATGTTTCCTTTAACCTTTCCCATTATTACTTATTCCTTTTAAAATTAATTGTTGAATAAATAACTTGCATTTGTAATGATCAGTGGGTCAGAGAAGTGCCCAGTGCAGAGAGAATACCCCGGAGTGGGGACACCGTAGCCCCTGTCCTAGGTGACTACAGGAGGGTTGGAGGTTGAGCCCCCCAGGAATCCTGGGCCTAGCCTTGTTGGGGTTACGAGGACTCTGCCAGACAAGAGAGTGAAAGGGGAGTCCTCAAGGGCAGGGAGACCATTGGGTAAAGGAAGTGGGAGCGAGGACTCGGATCCTTTCGCTAGCCCACTTCACCGGGGTAGTGCAGAAGCCAGGAAAGTTCCCCACAAGAGCGGGACTATTCACCCGCTTACATGCAGCTGCTCTGTGAATACCAAAAGTAATCTGGTATTTCTTTCAGTGGCACACAGCAGTTCAGCAACTCTGATTCCTGTTCAGATTCGAAGCTTGTGATACACTGCATGATCATCCACGATGTGTTAATAACAGTTACTACAACAGTCGAGAGCAGTGCGGGATCGATCCTCTCACACGGAGATGGCAGGCGTACAATAAATAGGGGCCATTGAAAAATGCTGTGAAACGCAGTTGGAAGAC
Organism: Dermochelys coriacea; assembly: GCF_009764565.3. NCBI lineage: Eukaryota > Metazoa > Chordata > Testudines > Dermochelyidae > Dermochelys > Dermochelys coriacea. The sequence continues at coordinate 213,775,069 of NC_050068.2, read as the reverse complement.
TACAGAATTCTGGGACAGAAAATAATGCATCATGGGATGTTGAGCCCACACCAAGATTTGCTGTGATCCATTTCGCCTTCCCAAAAGTCCTAGCTGCAGAAAGTGGTAAGTAGCACAGTGGGATAACTACCCACAGTGCACTGTTCTCATTGTCGATGCTAGAGCACCAAGTATGGATGTGCTCTGCCGATAGAGGGAATATAGCCACTGTCCTATTTAATGTCAAATGGGTGCTTCAGAAACTCAGCTTTGGTTTTGAACAAAATTGTGTTTTTAGCCTGTGTGGATGTGGATCAAGTTTTGAAGCTTGCCCCTTGAAGCTGTGACCTGGGTATCAGTACAACAGTGGTGTTGCTTAACTGCCATCTCTCATATTGCTCTTGCCTACATCCCACTGCTAGTCGCACTCATTCCTTCCTGCCTCATTGCTCACCTTCTGTCTGAAGGGAGAGGGAGGCAGCCATGTCCACTAGTCACAGAGAGCTAAGAAATGGAGAGGCAGCTGTCATTTATGTACTGCCAGACCAGCCTGTGTTGTCTCACTACCTCTCCCAATGGTTTGAATAGATATATGGATACAGAATAGAATAGGGAAGATAACTGGTCTTTTCAGAACACTCTGTGAGGGATCTGGAAGTTGAAAAAATAACCTTTGTCAGAGATGAAAGCACTGAGACTTTTCAGGGCATTTCCATTCACCTGGCAGTCTCTTGGAGGTAGGCAGGTCTTAAATTATCATAGAGTATTTCCTGGAGCCCCGGGACCTGGGGCTTCAGCCCTTTGGAGGGCACCAGGGTTGGGAGCTTCAGCCCCATGGGTTTGAAAATATTTACCGGAGCTCCTCTTTGGAGAGCTCTGGCTGAATTTAAGTCCTGGAGGTAGGTCAGGAGAGATTGCTGGTCAGCAGTATAAGATGTCCCTGAAAGATCCCATGGGATGAGCATGGACGTGGTTCCCTTTTTGTGGCAGGTAGGAAGTCATTTACCAGGGCAACAAACATTCACCGCATACCCTGATCTGAACAAGCCTGAGAGGGCATGATTCAGGATGTTGTAGGTTAAATAGGGCTCTCGGGAATACCTGTGTAACTCTCTTCTCTTCAGATTGTGTTCTTCCTGATACCTCTCTGTCATCTGATTATCCTTAATAAGGTTGCATATTTAGGCCCAATTTTGGCCTACAGAACCTCTCTTACTGCTGTTGATGCATGAGAATGAAATAACCTAGTTTCACTGTTAGAGCCAAGGCTGCATATGTGGGCAGTAAGGGAAAAACATCTTTTTATTTATTTGCAAACTTCAGTTTTGATGTGGAAATGAGTGAGACACAATTAATATGGAGCCTCATGATGCCATTTTTACCAAGTTACATTTTAGGGTAGAATCTCACTTAGATACACTCACTCAGCTCCCATCTCCCCCTCTTCCCCCATGCACCCCAATTCCACAATCTTTTCTAAGAACAAAGGACTGTGGGACAGGATAATTGGTGTGATTTTTTTTTTTTTTTGGTGAGTTGCAGACCAAAAAAGATTAAGCACTTTCAGAGTATTTACTTTCATCTGAAAACCTGTACAATAGCTTCTGTAAATGCTGAGTGATTCTTAAGTGTAAATTTGATCGCTAATACTCTTGCCTTTATTAGAATTCCAGGGCCTTCACAGACTCATAGACATTAAAGTCAGAAGGGACCATTATGATCATCTAGTCTGACCTCCTGCACAACGCAGGCCACAGAATCTCACCCACCCACCCACCCACTCCTGTAACAACCCCCTAACCTATATCTCAGCTATTGAAGTCCTCAAATCGTGGTTTAAAGACTTCGAAGTGCAGAGAGTCCTCCAGCAAGTGACCTGTGCCCCACGCTGTAGAGGAAGACGAAAAACCCCCAGAGCCTCTGCCAATCTGCCCTGGAGGAAAATTCCTTACTGACCCCAAATATGGCGATCAGCTAAACCCTGAGCATGTGGGCAAGACTCACCTGCCAGACACCCAGGAAAGAATTCTCTGTAGTAACTCAGATCCCACCCCATCTAACATCCCATCACAGGCCATTGGACATATCTACTGCTAATAGTCGAAGATCAATTAATTTCCAAAATTAGGTTATCCCATCATATCATCCCTTCCATAAACTTATCAAGCTTATTCTTGAAGCCAGATATGTCTTTTGCCCCCACTGCTTCCCGTAGAAGGCTGTACTTCACTCCTCTGATGGTTAGAAACCTTCATCTAATTTCAAGTCTAAACTTCCTGATGGCCAGTTTATATCCATTTGTTCTTGTGTCCACATTGGTACTGAGCTTAAATAATTCTTGTCCTTCCGTGGTATTTATCCCTCTGATATATTTATAGAGAGCAATCATATCTCCTCTCAGTCTTCTTTTGGTTGGCTAACAAGCTCTCTGAGTCTCCTTTCATAAGACAGGTTTTCCCTTCCTCAGATCATCCTAGTAGCCCTTCTCTGTACCTGTTCCAGTTTGAACTCATCTTTCCTAAACATGGGAGATCAGAACTGTACACAGTATTCCAGATGAGGTCTCACTAATGCCTTTTAGAATGGTACTAACACCTCCTTATCTCTACTGGAAATACCTCATCTGATGCATCCCAAGACCGCATTAGCTTTTGTAGCCTTCCCTTTAACCAGTTCCTTACCCACCTTTTAATTTTCATATTGATCCCCATCTTTTCCGATTTAGCTAATAATTCCCCATGTGGAACCGTATCAAATACCATACTGAAATCGAGGTAAATTAGATCCACTGTGTTTCCTTTGTCTAAAAAATCTGTTACCTTCTCAAAGAAGGAGATCATAGACTCATAGAATATCAGGGTTGGAAGGGACCTCAGGAGGTCATCTAGTCCAACCCCCTGCTCAAAGCAGGACCAATTTTTGCCCCAGATCCCTAACTGGCCCCCTCAAGGATTGAACTCGCCACCAATCAGATTGGTTTCACAATATCTACCTTTTGTAAAACCATGTTGTATTTTGTCCCAGTTACCATTGACCTCAATGTCCTTAACTACTTTCTCCTTCAAATTTTTTTCCAAGACCTTGCATACTGCAGATGTCAAACTAACAGGCCTGTAGTCATCCGGATTGCTATTTTTCCTTTTTTAAAAAATAGGGACTATGTTAGCAATTTTACCTCAGATGGGGTAATATCTACCTCCATATTCTCATTCCTATTTTTCGTCCTACCATTATCCCTAAGCTCCTCGTTAGCCTCATTAAAGACTGAGGCAAAGTATTTGTTTAGATATTGGGCCATGCCTAGATTATCCTTAACCTCCACTCCATCCTCAGTGTTTAGCGGTCCCACTTTTTCCTTCTTTGATTTATTTTTATTTACCCTGGGGTGGGTGTTTTGCTCACAGTTTTATGTTTATGAATCCTGCTTGCGGTGTTTTCACAAATTAATGCTGAGTTACTTCCCTCCTTTCAATAAAAGTTTATTTTTTACACTCAGACTTTGTGCTTCAGAGAGAGGGGAAGTATTGCCTCTTAGATGCACCCAGGGGGTGTGTGGATTTTTCCCAGATGGGTGGGGCTCGAGGCAGTTCTATAGTTTATTGTTAAGAAGGACCCCTGGATATTGAACCCAGCCCTTGTTGTTGCTGATTTCATCTGGCAGAAGGGTTGTTACATTATAAGGGAAAATGATAACACACCTTATAATGGAGGATATTCGGAACCTTTACTAATGGCATCACTACTAAGATACCTATGAAATATTTTTTTTAAAGTTACAAATAATAACACTTATGAAACCCGGCACACCCTCCACCTACTCCCTAATAACCACCCTGTCATTGTTAGCTCATTACATAGAATCCATGTCCTACAATAGTTTTATTTTTGTTAATGTTGTTTAAAACATTTTCCCACAATTTCCCTCACAGCTTCATGCCATTGTATTATGTGATTTTTTGCACATTTGAAATCCCTATTTATTGTCATGAAATTAGGTGCAGTGATTATTCTTTTATTTAATTTATTTATTTATATTGCCTTTGCAAATGCAAAAATCCATTTTAATAGGAAAGGGCAAGCACAAAACTTTTCAAAAAGTGGTGACAGGCCATCTATGAAACTATGTATTTTGACCATTCTTGGATGAGACAGAAGCTTATTAACTACATATAATATATATTCTATCATGAGCTTTTTGCAAGGACCCAACCCTCCAGTATCAGGGAGTGCATACACACACACACTCTTTCTTCAGACTAAGTGCTAGAGTATGCATAAAAGAGGTGTTCATTCATTCGTGTACATTGGTATCCAACATGTGCTCTGCTACCCACAATGGACATCAACAGGTGCAGGCCCTAAAGGGTACACCATAAGCGCGCTCCTAGTCTTGTCCTAATAAGGATCACTTCTCTTTTTAATATGTAGCCAAAACATTGCTGAAGTGGTGACCAGAGCTCTCTGGGCACTGTACACACAGGCACATGAGTGAATATGAGCAGTTAATGTAAAGGGCAGAGGAAATTATTTTTTCAATTCAGTCCTTGGTAAGTGCTCAGGCCCATAGGCACCGACTCCATGGGTGCTCTGGGGCTGGAGCGCCCACGGGGAAAGATTGGTGGGTACTCTGCAGCTCTCTGTTGGAAAAGGGGTCCAATAGAGGCAGGGAGGGGAAATAAGTTTTAACTGACTCCTGGTCTGTAGTCTTGTTTTTACATCTTTTGAAAAAAGATGGTCCCTCCATCAGAATGGTAGCACTGAGCTGGGGCATTGGTACAGTATTGACTCAGTACTACCATTTAGTGAATTACCAACACCAAATCCAAGGGCACCCAGTCCTCATCCAAGTGCTAACCCATCATAACCTCATCCAGTTTATAAGAGCTGACAAGAGCATAGCTAAGTGATATCACACACCTGAACATGATGTCTTAATGGACAAGGGCAGATAGATAGTGGTCTAATGCATTTGTTCTGCAAGTTAATAAACTGAGGGAAAAGCGATTTTCAGGGATTTGTCTTCGACATCGAAGGAACCCCTTCACCCTAATAAATACATATTGCTGTCTTCACTCCATTAGAATTGTGAACCTGTTGTTTCCTCACCTTCTCCGCTTCACTGTCAATCACAGCCAGACTAGCTGTCTGGGAGCTGCAGTACCTCTCACTATCACTCCAGGTTTTCTTCTTCTCAGAGAAGTAGTAGCATTTCCTCTCATGCAGAACCCAGCTGAATGGGCAGTACTCATATGGGGCATGTTCTACAAGAAAGAGATCAACAGAGTATCTCCTGGTGACATCTCTCCCTCCTATTGTTCCATCCCTTTGTTTATCCTCTTCAAAACTGTTTCTCTCTTTAGTACACCATTCTCACCTCCAGGGCAGAAATGATTATAAATAACTCTTTGTATAGCACATAGCTCATTGGGGCCCAATTTCGATTGGGCATCTGGACATTACAGTAAGATAAATAACTATGGTAAAAGGGAGTGTGACTCCAGAAGTGGTTACCTGCTTTTCTCCTCTCTTCCTCTCCACATAGGTTTTAATTTGGCCAGCATTTGGCCAGCATCACTGAAATATTTACATGTAGTTCTTTGGATGAATTTTGGGCACTGTTAGGACAGCTGAAACCTGAATGTAGGGGAAAAAATACATGGAAAATGTACTTTCCTGTCTGTATTACAGGCAGAGCACACAGAATATCTATAAATAAGGCTGCAAATCTCTTCATACTAATGGGTTATTTTGAGATGCTTATAACTGTCACTTTTATTTCGGGGGATGAAAATATGTACATTTCTTCTTAGCCTGGGATCACTTTTACCTTTCTTATTTTGAAAGTTTCAGGAAAAGTGTTTCAGCTTCTTTCAAAATGAAGAGAATGATAAAAATACACTTTCCCCATTATATTTATTTTAAAGTGAGACCTTTTTAGAGCAGCTCATATACCTCAGCATGAGGCACTAGGAACCTGAAAGAAAATTTAGGATATTCCCTAGAGAAAAAATGTGCTTTGAATGAGACAGGAATTGTCTCATATGTGATAAAGTAATTAGAGACTCAGGCATTGGCACCCTGACAGCAGGATTGTCTGGCTATGTAGACTCCCTCCTCAGGCCCTTCGTTACCAGCACTCCCAGCTATCTTCGAGACACCACTGACTTCCTGAGGAAACTACAGTGCATTGGTGATCTTCCTAAAAACACCATCCTAGCCACTATGGATGTAGAAGCCCTCTACACCAACATTCCACACAAAGATGGACTACAAGCCGTCAGGAACAGTATCCCCGATAATGTCACAGCTAACCTGGTGGCTGAACTTTGTGACTTTGTCCTCACCCATAACTATTTCACATTTGGTGACAATGTATACCTTCAAATCAGCGGCACCGCGATGGGTACCCGCATGGCCCCACAGTATGCCAACATTTTTATGGCTGACTTAGAACAACGCTTCCTCAGCTCTCGTCCCCTAATGCCCCTACTCTACTTGCGCTACATTGATGACATCTTCATCTAGACCCATGGAAAAGAAGCTCTTGAGGAATTCCACCATGATTTCAACAATTTCCATCCCACCATCAACCTCAGCCTGGACCAGTCCACACAAGATATCCACTTCCTGGACACAATGGTGCTAATAAGCGATGGTCACATAAACACCACCCTATATCGGAAACCTACTGACCGCTATTCCTACCTACATGCCTCTAGCTTTCATCCAGATCATACCACTCGATCCATTGTCTACAGCCAAGCTCTACGATATAACCGCATTTGCTCCAACCCCTCAGACAGAGACAAACACCTACAAGATCTCTATCATGCATTCCTACAACTACAATACCCACCTGCTGAAGTGAAGAAACAGATTGACAGAGCCAGAAGAGTACCCAGAAGTCACCTACTACAGGACAGGCCCAACAAAGAAAACAACAGAACGCCACTAGCCATCACCTTCAGCCCCCAACTAAAACCTCTCCAACGCATCATCAAGGATCTACAACCTATCCTGAAGGACGACCCATCACTCTCACAGATCTTGGGAGACAGGCCAGTCCTTGCTTACAGACAGCCCCCCAATCTGAAGCAAATATTCACCAGCAACCACACACCACACAACAGAACCACTAACCCAGGAACCTATCCTTGCAACAAAGCCCGTTGCCAACTCTGTCCACATATCTATTCAGGGGATACCATCATAGGGCCTAATCACATCAGCCACACTATCAGAGGCTCGTTCACCTGCGCATCTACCAATGTGATATATGCCATCATGTGCCAGCAATGCCCCTCTGCCATGTACATTGGCCAAACTGGATAGTCTCTACGTAAAAGAATGAATGGACACAAATCAGACGTCAAGAATTATAACATTCAAAAACCAGTTGGAGAACACTTCAATCTCTCTGGTCACTCGATCACAGACCTAAGAGTGGCTATCCTTCAACAAAAAAGCTTCAAAAACAGACTCCAATGAGAGACTGCTGAATTGGAATTAATTTGCAAACTGGATACAATTAACTTAGGCTCGAATAGAGACTGGGAATGGATGAGTCATTACACAAAGTAAAACTATTTCTCCCCCCCCACCCCACCCCCCACTGTTCCTCTGATATTCTTGTTAACTGCTGGAATTAGCCTACCTTGCTTGTCACCATGAAAGGTTTTCCTCCTTTCCCCCCCGCTGCTGCTGGTGATGGCTTATCTTAAGTGATCACTCTCCTTACAGTATGTATGATAAACCCATTGTTTCATGTTCTCTGTGTGTGTATATAAATCTCTCCTCTGTTTTTTCCACCAAATGCATCCGATGAAGTGAGCTGTAGCTCACGGAAGCTTATGCTCTAATAAATTTGTTAGTCTCTAAGGTGCCACAAGTACTCCTTTTCTTTTTGCGAATACAGACTAACACGGCTGCTACTCTAAAACCTAGAGACTTATCATAAAACATACATACAAAGAGGCAGAGTTAAGACTAACCTTCTTTTAATGTAAATTTTCTGTTTTTTCCCCAAAAGAAAAATACTAAAACCAAACACATTCCATCATGTGGTAGTAATACACCCTGAATGAAACAGGAGTTCAGGGGAGAAAAACAGAACAGTCATGATTATTAAAGACTATCATCATGTCTACACACCAGGGGGCAGAATTAAAGTAGTGAAAGCAACCTTAAGCATATTCAGCTTTTGGGTGTTTTGGATTGCCATCTTAATGTTCTTTTACATGTCTTCCCCCTGTTGAATCTGTTGCACACAAATGGCTAAATTCAAAGTTGGTGCTGCATTGAATTTACAGTTTTGAATTTACAGTAGGACTCAGAAGAAGTGGCAAACCATCTAGAGATGTGTGTAACGTAACAGTTCATGTAGGGGACTAGCATGGAGACTAACCCAGCTTGGTAAGGACTCACTGCTATACCCAGAGTCTTTTTATGCAGCTTTATTATCCAAATGTAACTCCGAATTTGATATTCCTGCGTGTTAGCCTAGAACTTGACAGTACTGCAAGTCAGCCATTTTGTGTGTTCAGCCACTGCTAGCTGAAACCCAAACATCAAAAAGCTAGGAATAATTTTTAGGACCCTGAGAGGTAAGGCTGTGCAGCTGTATGTTTGCAGTTCTGCTAATCAGAATGGGAAGAAGGAACAAGGAGTTAATGTACTGTGAAAATAGAGGGAATGTTTGGACAGCCAACCTCAGTTTTAAGTGCTTCTGACACCTCTGACATGTAAGTTTTATTGTTGCTATGACTAGAACTGCTTTGATGATAAGAAATAGTGAGTAGTTTGCTAAAATTAGGGAGTACTTGTGGCACCTTAGAGACTAAAAATTTATTTGACCATAAGCTTTCGTGAGCTACAGTTCACGTCATCGGTTGCATGCAGTGGAAAATACAGTGAAGAGCCCATGGAGGAGCAGAGGTGAGGCTAGGGGTAGCTGTGGGTAAAGAACTGGTTCAGGGCTGGGGGCAGGATATTTATAGCAGATACGGGTGCGACAGCACTTGAAGCTGAGGCCAAAATCATCTTACCCAATACATTGGGGAAAGTGGGTAACGCTACTGGTTGCCACACACTGGGGTAGGGGGGCATTCAATTAGTGAAAAGACACCAATATTGCATGAGAATCTTTTTTTTTTTTAAACTCCTGATTTTTTGAGTCAATCTCATGATTCGGAAGGATCCAACTCTTGATTTCTGATCTCTTGTGGTTGGCAGTACTGCATGACGAAAGGCACCAACTCACTGATTTTCCCTTATTCAAAACTGCCACTATCTTTTGTTATTGTCAATGGGTCTGAAACCAGCAAGATGCTGCCATCAACCTACAGTTTGTCAGTATGTGGCAGTGAGGATGCCCTTATTAAAGTTGGCTTCTGCTCTCCACTGTTCTGAGTGAGTCTGAGGCCCACAGCAACATGACTCCCCTGCATGACTCAGAGGGCTGGAGAGGAACCAGGAACTGTGAGGAGCAGCAGAGACCCTGTGAAAGGAGGATGGGAAGAGTGTGGGGAGCAGGCACTGGGGGGGCAGGAGGCAGAAGTAGGGGTTGCAGGGAAATGGGATTCAGGGGAATGTGAGGGGCAGGAGGGAAGGAAAGGGGTCTGGAACCAGGGAAGCCAGGAGAGGAATAAAGACAGACAAGTTGGGGGGTGGAGTTAGGGAAGGATATAAGTTTAAAGTTCTTTAATATCTATATCTGGAACTCTTCAACCCTAAAAAGTAATGTAAGTTCTATGTACAAGTGTGAACCATGATTAGGTTGGTGGGTCACAAACTATTTACCAGCCAGCCCTTCTTCTATCAAAGGACTCAAACTAGGAGGGAAGACAGTCCAGTCGAGTCAGTAGTAGGAAATGGATGGCAATTTTCCAATCTCCTAGGAGAGTCGGCATCTGCGCAGCCAGTGGGAGGTGTCCATTTTGTGTGCACTAAATGTTGACTTTTCAAACTGAAATTCTCACACACACATTGGTAGAGGAGTAGAGGGGAGTTTAAAAGTCAGGTGACAGACTAAAACCGGGAGGTGAGTTTTTTTAAATGTTATAATTTGGGGGGGCCAAATCTCATGACTTTTGCTCTCTTGAGGCTGGCAGCCCTGGGATTGCTGTGGAGCTGGAACTGCATCTTTCACTTCAGTGGGTTCACTCAGCACCAGGAGGAGGAGGAGGATGGATTCCCTTGAGGAGCTGGTCTGGTGTTTGGCTGCTTTGAGGCTTTTGAGGGCCAAGCAGTGGGAATGGGGATGGAAATGGAGGAGAGTTTTGGGGAGACATTTTATCAGTAACTGCAGTTTTTCTAGGGTGAACTCTGCATATTTTCAGTCTGGACAGATGCCTTGTGGTGCTGCAGGATCACTGGAGCCTTCTGCAAGGAGTTCCCAGTTGGATCCAATATGGCAGAGCATCCAGAATCTGGAGTTCAGGCATTGCACTCCTATCCTATCCTGGCCTTCCCAGCTGCTTTGGGGAGGGACATTCCCCTTTCCAATGCTTTGTTTGTAGATCTTTTCCACCAGATGCCAAAAAAGAAAGGAAGAACCACTTACAAGACCTTCTCTTGAAAAATGCTTTAGCAGCTAAATCCTCTGCTGTAAGGCCCTCTTCAGGGGTCAAGATAATAATTCCAGAACCTCAGTGACACCAGCCTCTGGATCTGGAACAAGGAAATGGACTGAGGTGAATTCTTCTTCAATGTTGGTACCATAAGAGCAGAAGGTTCTGTTGGTCTTGAAGGAGGGCTCCTCAGTGCAGGGAACGAGCCTGATTCCCACTCTGGTAACATACGGATCCATGCCTCCATTGCTGATGGTGCTTCCGGAATGGAGGGAACAGACTTGGTCTCCTTTGTCAGGCTTGACAAAGCCCTGGCTGGGATGATTTAGTTGGGGATTAGGTCCTGCTTTGAGCAGGGAGTTAGACTATATGACCTTCTGAGGTCCTTTCCAACCCTGATATTCTATGATTCTATGATTCTACAAGACCAGAGATTGCAATGGATCTGACAGGGCAATTCACTCCAGTTTATCATCAGTTTTCACAACGGCTCCCTCCTACTCTAAATGAGAGCAAAGAGCAGAAGGATCCATTTCAGAGCTCATCACTGGATCATTCTTTCCCCATGGACAAGAACAGGGAACACAACATCATTCTTAGATGGTGTGATGGGGTGTCTACTCCACATAAGGCCTGATTAGGGGAAAAGGACCAATTAACTCTGTGACAGGCTGGACTTGGAGGAGAGTCAGGGCTGATAAGGCCTAATGGTTGATGAAGCCCAATTGGAGGAGGAGTTGGAATAGGCAAAAAGAGGGGAAGTTGGTGGTAAGAGAGGACTACAGGGAGGAACTCTGCAGTCATTCTCTAGAGAAGAGGGGAGTTGGCAACAGACCAGGAGGAGTTCTAGCAGGGAATAAGTCCTACCTGAAAGGGGGTTCCAAAGAGGATGAATCTAGACTGTTCTCAGTGGTAGCAGATGACAGAACAAGGAGTAATGGTCTCAAGTTGCAGTGGGGGAGGTTTAGGTTGGATATTAGAAAAAACTTTTTCACTAGGAGGGTGGTGAAACACTGGAATGCGTTACCTAGGGAGGTGGTGGAATCTCCTTCCTTAGAAGTTTTTAAGGTCAGACTTGATAAAGCCCTGGCTGGGATGATTTTGTTGGGAATTGGTCCTGCTTTGAGCAGGGGGTTGGACTAGATGACCTCCTGAGGTCCCTTCCTACCATGATATTCTATGATTCTATGAAAAGAAAAGGAGCACTTGAGGCACCTTAGAGTCTAAAAAATTTATTTGAGCATAAACTTTTGTGAGCTACAGCTCCCTTCATTGGATGCGTTCAGTGGAAAATACAGTGGGGAGATTTATATACAAAGAGCACATGAAACAATGGGTGTTACCATACACACTGTAACCAGAGTGATCACTTAAGATGAGCTAGTACCAGCAGGAGAGTGGGGGCGGGGACTTTTGTAGTGATAATCAAGGTGGGCCATTTCCAGCAGTTGACCAGAACGTCTGAGGAACAGTGGGGGGCTGGGGGGTGGAATAAACATGGGGAAATAGTTTTACTTTGTGTAATGACCCATCCACTCCCAGTCTCTATTATAGACTAAATTAATTGTATCCAGTTTCAAATTAATTCCAATTCAGCAGTCTCTCGTTGGGGTCTGTTTTTGAATTTTTTTTGTTGAAAAATTGCCACTTTTAGGTCTGTAACTGAGTGACCAAAGAGATTGAAGTGTTCTCCAATTGGTTTTTGAATGTTATAATCCCTGACATCTGATTTGTGTCCATTTATTCTTTTACGTCGAGACTGTCCAGTTTGACCAATGTACATGGCAGAGGGGCATTGCTGGCACATGATGGCATATATCATATTGGTAGATGTGCAGGTGAATGAGCCTCTGATAGTGTGGCTGATGTGATTAGGCCCTATGATGGTGTCCCCTGAATAGATATGTGGACAGAGTTGGCAACGGGCTTTGTTGCAAGGATAGATTCCTGGGTTAGTGGTTCTGTTGTGTGGTGTGTGGTTGCTGGTGAGTATTTGCTTCAGGTTGGGGCGCTGTCTGTAAGCAAGGACTGGCCTGTCTCCCAAGATCTGTGAGAATGATGGGTCGTTCTTCAGGTTAGGTTGTAGTTGCAAGGATAGATTCCTGGGTTAGTGGTTCTGTTGTGTGGTGTGTGGTTGCTGGTGAGTATTTGCTTCAGGTTGGGGCGCTGTCTGTAAGCAAGGACTGGCCTGTCTCCCAAGATCTGTGAGAATGATGGGTCGTTCTTCAGGTTAGGTTGTAGATCCTTGATGATGCGTTGGAAAGGTTTTAGTTGGGGCTGAAGGTGATAGCTAGTGGCATTCTGTTATTTTCTTTGTTGGGCCTGTCCTGTAGTAGGTGACTTCTGGGTACTCTTCTAGCTCTGTCAATCTGTTTCTTCACTTCAGCAGGTGGGTATTGTAGTTGTAAGAATGCTTGATACAGATCTTGTAGGTGTTTGTCTCTGTCTGTGGTGTTGGAGGAAATGCGGCTGTATCACCAGCAACCACACACCACACAACAGAACCACTAACCCAGGAACCTATCCTTGCAACAAAGCCCGTTGCCAACTGTGTCCACATTGTTTAAATTTAGAACAAGAAATACAATAAAGAATAGGTTTCAGAGTAGCAGCCGTGTTAGTCTATATCAGCAAAAAGAGCAGGAGTACTTGTGGTACCTTAGAGACTAACAAATTTATTTGAGCATAAGCTTTCGTGGGCTACAGCCCACTGGTTAGAGCAGAGCCTAAGAGTCAGGACTTTTGGATTCTATTGCTGGGTCTGCTGCTGACTCATTGTATGGCTTTGGTTTTACCATCAATTAAATTAGTTTGGTAACATTAGCCCTCCCCTCCCCTGAGTAAAGTGCTTTGATCTCCTCTGATGGACCACCTCACTGTTCTTATGGCAACCTCTTGGGAACACACACCCCATTCTCATCCCCCACCTAGAAACATTGACACCACTTGGGAAACTAAACACAACTCTCTGGGCTGACTGTCCTGGCCATTTGCAGGAAGTAAAGATTCTGGTGCACATTTACAGGAGTTGGGAGTTCCTCCCAGATTGCTGGCTAAGCCGCAGGTCTGGGAATCCCATTTCATCCCCTGGGCATTCGCCCTAGGATCCCAGGATGCTTTTGCATTCCCTGCTGCATCAAACTCCTGCTGCATCCCAGGCCAGTGCTGTGGGAGAGATCCCTTTATGTTCCTGATGCCCAGTAGTTACTGGGAACCATGGAGATCCAGGGCCTGGACCTCATCTTCAGGGACTGAAGGAGAAGGGTATGTAGGTGATTGGGTCACAAATGCCTGATGTAGTATGAGGAAGCGAGAATTTGGAATGTCACCCATATTCTGGGTATTGACAGCTCCCAGGAGCCTCAGGTGGCATGTTGTCCCCACCCAACACCTGGCATTTGGCCATGATGGACTGAAAACTGCGCAATATATTCTAACGCAGGTGTAAAGGCAGGTCCCAGATGGGCTGGAACCAGGCCTGGTGTTGTAGTGCAAATAGAAGGCTTGGGGAATTTTTGGCACAGACAAGTGAGTTTTGGGATCTCAGTATTTCTCTGAAATTTATACAAAGTATTCCACCACATAACGTTGTGTTTTTCATTTCATATCAACAGGAAAGGCCCATAGCTTGAGGCCAGGCATGAAGATGCAACTAGGAGACCTGAACTGGCAGTACCTCGGGTGGAGGAGAAGTAATGAGCTGGGCTAATCTAGTCATCCTTGTTTGTGTGCTGACTGGGTTCCTCCTTTTCCCACTTCTCGGGGTTCCTGCTGTGTGTGATTTCTCTGTCTGTAGTGGTTTCTCCTGCCTGCTACTAGAGCTGCGTGAGCCTCTTCCTAATCCACCTAGGAACTAGGCCAGAAGACATGGAAAAGAAAGGGGAATCTTGGATCTATTGAGGGGAAGGAGTACCAGCCTGAGTCTTACTCTCCTGGCTTCTTAAGGGGCTAAGTGGTGCTGGTAATTTTATCCCCCCCAGTGCATATGCAGTGTGCCTTCCAGGACATAAAGAGATTTGTGGGTTTGGATTGAAATCCTCTGGGGAAAAATGGGTACCTTCCTTTCGTAACTTGTTCTTTGAGAAGTGTTGCTCATGTGCATTCTATGCTAGGTATGTGTCTGTCCACATGAACAGCTGCTGGTAATTTTTCCCTTAGTGGTATACATAGGGCCAGCTATGGCACCCTCTGGAGCCCCGCAGCCATGTGCAGGTATATGGGGTGCCACTGGCCCCATGCCCTCTCAGTTCCTTTTTGCCGTCAACTCCAATAGTGGGGACGGAGGGCAGGTCATGGAAATGACATGAGCAACACATCTTGAAGAACAACAGTTACGAAAGATAAGTGGCCGTTTTTTCTCCGAGTGCTTGCTCATGTCAATTCCTTGTTAGGTGACTCAGAAGCTGTATCCCTGAAGGTGGGCTTGGAGTTCATGGTCGTGCTGCTTGCAACACTGCTCTGCTGAAGCTGACATTGTCCCTGGCCTGGTGGATGATAGTGTAGTGGGATGTTCAGGTATGAATCCAAGACCAGATGGAAACTCTGGAGATATCTTGAATTGGTACTTGTGCAAGGAAGGTCACTGAAGAAACCTTCGCTTTGGTTGAATGGGCAGTCACAATAGCCAGATTTGTTTGTAGCAGAACTTGATGCAGGCTAATATCCATGAGGAGATCTATGACGGGATCCCCGGGGTGCAGCCTGGGAATGTGGGACTGCTGTGCCCCCTGAACTCTCTCCAGCCTGGGCTGTCTCTCACAATGGCTTGCTAGTGACCAGCAGCAAACCCCTCCAGGCGCTGTTATCACTCAGCACGACTGCATGTGGAGCCCCACACCCAGCTAGATTGCATGAATGCTCCCAGAGTCACTCATGAATCACACAGAGAAAGGCACCAGAGCCAAATCCTCCCAGCACTGTGCCTCAGGAAAATACCATCTTGCACTGCTCGAGACGAGCAGTGCAAATTTATTAATTGGTTCACCACTCCATCAATGGAAAGTGGATATACACCAGCCTTTGCAAACCTGAGCAGTTTTGCCACCCACTTCATGCAAACTCACTGATAATGATAAACAGTTAAACAAATGTATTGACTACAAAAGATAGATTTTAAGTGATTATAAGCAATAGGTAAAAAGTCAGAGTTAGTTACCAAAATAAAATAATATAATATAATATAATATAATATAATATAATATAAGCACACAGTCTAAACTCTCAACCCTATTAGACTGGGCAACATCTAGATTAAGTAGTTTTTCTCACCCCCCTGGATATTGCAGTTCATAGTGTGCAGATTTCACCCTTGAAATCTTGAAACTTGGGCCAGTCTCCTCTGTTGGAGTCTTAAATCTTCTCAATGTCCTTGTTGCTTGCAGCATAGGTGCGGGCAGGAGAAAGGGCAAGTCTGGGGCCCCTGTGTTCTGTTTTATACCCTCGGTCCCATGTGCTTGGAGAACACAAGTCCAGGCATGTCTGGTGGGCATTGCTGAGTCCCCAGGAAAGGCTGAGCAATTCCCCTGGTGTGGCCTCATGCAGGTGAGTCATTGAATTGTAGCTCCCTTGTTGGACAATGGCTGTTGGTGGTTGTTTGACACCCTGCCTGGGCGTTGGTTACTTTCCTTGCTGTTGTTTCTGAGGAGCTAATATTTGACTGATTCTCCAACTTGCAGCATATTTTAGTGACAACCATACAACACAATCTCATAACTTCATATGCACTAAAGATAAACATATTTAGAAAGAGCATTAACTTTCAGTTGATGATAACCTTTTCCCTGACACCTCACATGGCATGCTTTATATGCAATATCATAATTATATACAGATGAGGAACATGGGAGTTACAAGACACTCTCCCAAGGTACAGAATGTTACAAAATCCTCTGAGAGGAAACCAGCAGGCCTTTCTTCCTGTCTGCCACTGCAACGAAGAGCTAAGTCAACTTAGGTAGGGTTTAGTCCTCTCAGAGTATAACGCTAAGGCCCATCTAACTTCTAAAGAGTGCAACCTGCACTCCTCGTTAGACCTGGGGGGCTTCGGAAAGAAGACCAGGAGGAAGATGTCCTAATTATAGTGGAACTGCGAACCACCTTTGGTAAGAAGGCTGGATGGAGGCACAGTTGGACCTTATCCTTATAGAAAACTATGTAAGGATCAATGCTTTGATCTCAGAGACCCATTGGGCCAAAGTGATCATGACGAAGAAGGCGACCTTCCATGAGAGGAGCAGCGGGGAGCAGGGTGCCAATATCTCAAAGGGGGACCTGTGAGCCAAGAGAGAATCAGATTTAAGACCCAAGAAGGGATCGGGTTGCGGACCTGAGGGTAGAGCCTCTCGAAGCCTTTCAGGAACCTGAGCATCATTTTGTGAGAGAAGACCGATCTGCCCTGAATCAGAGGATGAAAGGCTGAGATAGCTGAGATAACTGATATAGCTGCCAAAGTTTGGGTGGAGCAGATGGCCCTGGTTCTGCAAGAATAAGTCCAGCCAATGCGGGAGTTCCAGTGGAGCTGCTATGGAGAGATCCACAATCATGCCGAACCAATGCTGCCACCATGATGATTCTCACCTTGTCTCTCTTGACATTCAAGAGGCCCTTGTGCACCAGGAATATCAGTGAGAAAGCGTATAGAAGTGCCCCCATCCATGGGAGCAGGAAGGCATCAGACAGGGAGCCTCTTGGAAATCCGCAAATTGAGCAAAACCGCTGACACTTCTTGTTCGGTCTGGACGCAAACAGGTCCACCTGGGAAGTCCCCCATCTTTGGAAGATTTTGTTGACCACTTCTGAGTGAAGTGACCGCTTGTGGTGAGATCAGAAGGACCTGTTGAAGAGATTCGCCAGCAAATTCTGGGCTCCCAGGAGGTGCGATGCCTCTACCTGAATGGCATGCCACACAGAGAAGTCCCACGACCTGAGAGCCTCTTGGAACAGGGCAGGTGATTGGACTCCACCCTGCTTGTTGATGTAAAACATGGTGGTGGTGTTCATCAAGTTTCGCACCATTGAGCCCTTTAGGTAAGGAAGGAATGGTTGGCAGGCTAGATGTATTGCCCTGAGCTCTCTGAAACATAAGCACTTTTATCAGAGGCCTGATATGAGGCTTGAGGCCTGAACTAAAGTAGTGGTCAAAACTTGCTAATATAAAGCAAAGTGAAGTTGTGAGCAAGAGGCAGGCCCTGCTCACAGAATCTGGCAAGAACAGGGCTGATATTGCAGAAACACACATTCCTAAGCAGTGGTAGGGATAAGAATATATGCCCAAACACATTCCAGAAAGGTGGTACCAGAACACCTTGGTATTAAACACATTCCCCAAAGATAACAGGAACACACCCATAAAGATAAGGTCAGGGTGACAACATGATGGATAGAGACGTTTTGATCAAACCAACATGTACAAAGCAATGGGTGGCACCCGAATACATCAGAGGGTGGAACCTACATATATCAGAGAGGCACTTCATAACTTGTTTGTATCAATGTATAAAGATGTATCTCAGAGAGAGTGTCTTTGGCTGGCCAAGAGGAGAATGGAAAGTCTCGCCATTAACTGAGCTAGCCCATTGCAATGGGCATACATGTGTTAGCGTACCTGTAACCATTGAGCCAGGACATTAGGATCATGCTTTATTGACAATAAATCTGACCAAGTTCCTTCCCTATGAACCAAATCTGTGGATTTAATGGGCAGTTTAATTGAGGTCTGCTATGTCCGCTATTTGCGCAGAGCTGGGACTGCACACTAAATGAACACACATGCAGCCATCATTGACCACACGCCTATGAACTCTATTCTCTGAACTGGGGTCAGAGTAGATTTCTGTTTGTTTATCAGCAGGCCCAGCTCTTGACATGTGGCTCAGACTGTCGAGGATATGTTCGACTTAGGCTTGAGACCTGGCCCTGATAAGCCCCTTGTCGAGGTAAGGATAGATTTGGACACCTCAGCATCTCAGGTAAGCTGCTACCACTGCCATCTACTTTGTGAATACTCTCAGAGCTGGTGAGAGGCTGAAGAGTAGGGCCATGAATTGATAATGGCTCTGGCCTACTATAAATTGGCGGAATCTCCTGGGTCTGCAGAAAATAGAAATATGGAAGTAGGCATCTTTCAAGTCGAGGGCGGCGTACCAGTGTCTTGGATCCAGAGAGGGGATAATGGAGGCCAAGAGACCATGCGGAACTTCAATTTTTTGAGATGCTTGTTGAAGTGATGCAGGTCTAAGATGGGCCTGAGTCCCCCTTTGGTCTCCGGTATTGAGAAATATTGGGAGTAGACCCCTTTCCTTTTTGGCTCTAGAGCAGAGGTGGGGAACCTCTGGCCCACAGGCTGGAGCCGGCCCGCTGCTTAATTTAATCCAGCCCATGGCAAGTATCTGCGCAGCTGGCTGGAAGCCCCGAGCTTTAGCACTGCCCCCCTCCCCCCACAGCTCCCGGTCGGAGGGGCGATCAGGGAAGCTCCACATGCTGCTCCCGCGCCCAGCATCAGCTCCACAGTTCCAACTGGCTGGGAACTGTGGCCAATTGGAGCTGTGGGGGCAGTGACTGCAGGCACGGGCACGCACCATGCAGAGCCCCCTGGCCTCCCCTCTGCCTAGGGGCCAGACAAGCCTGCTGCTTCTGGGAGCGGTGTGGAGCTAGGGCAGGCAGGGAGGGAGCCTGCCTTAGTCCCGCTGTGCCACTGATCAGGAGCCACGGCAGGTAAGTGTCACCTGGACAGAGTCCGCACCTCGAACCCCCTGCCCCATGTCTGAACTCCCTGCTGCATCCTAACTCTTTCCCAGACCCTGCATCCCTACCTGCACCCTAACCCCCAGCTGAGCCCCCTCCAAAACCCAAACTCCATCCCAGAGCCCACACCCCTATCCACACCCCAACCCCCTGCCCCAATTCTAACCCCCCTATACCCTAACTCCCTCCCATAGCCCTCTCCCCGACCTGCACCCAAACCCCCTGCCCCAGTTCGTAACCTCCCTCCCACACCCTAAATCCTTCTCCGACCCCAGTTGAGCCTTGTGCGAGAGCCCTGAGACTGGAGCCATGAACTGTGCCGCATGGAGATGGCCGATGCCATCGACTGAGCTGCAGAATCGGCTGTGTCCAACGTCGCTTGCAGAGAGGCCCTGGCCACTGCCTCTCAGGCGCTGCAGCTGGTTCTGCCACCACCACTGGTGCTGACTGCACTGAGGTCGCCAGGGTTTTGGTACCGGGGTCCAGTTCTGAGTTGGTCTCCGGAGATGGCCATGTCGAAGCCAGGGCCTGTCTTTGAGAAACTACCAAGGATGCCTGTTGGGAATATGGTCCTGGCACGGGAAGGAACCCCCAAGGGTTCCAATACTGCCATTGGGGTGGCCAGGGTGGAGCTGTTGTTTGCTGGTGGCTATGGTGGACCGGAGAGCAATGCCACACTGGGGAGCGGTGATGTGGGGCCAGTGACTAGTGTCTCAGTGCCAGAGATGCATGGCGTGGTGCTGGAGATTGGTGCTGAGACGGTGGAGTCCGGGAGAACAGCGAATGACGCCACAGTGATGGGGAGCGTTGAGCTGGCGACTGGTGCCGCAATGGCGATCTGCGCTGTAGCAGAGACCAAGTAGACAGCCTCATTGAGGGTTTCCCTTTAGAGGGGACTGCCCTCAAGGACTCTCCCTGAGTCTGGCCCTGGTCTGGAAGTGTGGGCGGCATGGGGAGAGACATCAAGTCCCTTGCAGGTTGACAGGCCTCTCATGTCGCGAGGGCCAGGAGATGCAATAGGCCCTGACTGCTCCCGGAAGTCGGTGGCAGGTCGTGCACTGGGCTCGGCACCCTAGGCTGCGTCTCCGCCACCAATTGAGGTTCCGTGGATGACGAGCAGCCTGGCATGGGTCTCAGCTTGTTCTGGGACTCCCATGTAGCTGTCTGTGGTATTGGAGAGTGCCCCCTATCCAACCGCAACTTCTTGTGCCTCTTCTTGGGAGTGGGTGAAGGGGAGTGGCACCGAAGGGCCTGGTGCCGGTGGAGCACTCCGCACTCAGTCTGATGTGCTCAGTGCCGAGTCGGAGCGGCATGATTCCAATACAGGGCGTAGGGTAACCCCCAATAGCAGGGCTTTCACCCAAATGTCCCTGTCCTTGAGAGTGCACGGTCTGAAACTTTTACAGATCCTGCACTTCTCTTCAACATATGCCTCCCCAAGGCACTTAAGACAGCTCTTGTGTGGGTTACGAGCAGACATAGGTTTATGACAGGCAGCATACAGCTTAAATCCAGGGACCAGGGCATGCTAACTAACTAACTATTCACTACTTCAACTATTTACAAGAAAAAACTCAGAGAAATTAAGAACAGTGAACCACTAAGGAGCTTGGGAGAGTAAGGTGAGAAGGAACTGAGAGGGCCCAGGGCCGGCAACGCCCAATGTATAAGGGGACTGTTGACCTCTTACTAAAACTCAGTGGGGGGTGTTTTGAAAACAGCAGAAAATCAGCCCAGGGAACAGGTCAGTGCTGGGAGCAGAGCTGCAACAACAAAAGCCGGAGAAGCAACCCAGAGAGCAGACCTGTGCTGGGAGGAGAGGAGGAGAACTGCAGGAACCAGAGCCAAAGGAGCCAGAAAAAGCAGCCCAGGGAGCTGGAGGTAGAGCAGCAGCAACAGCAGTGTTGAGGCAGAGTGGAGCTGGGGCTGGAGTAGTCCAGAGCCGGGTGCGATGAGCAGCATGGGAGAGCGAGAGGGACCCTGGACAGCAGGCCCAGCACAGAGAGACACCTCCAGCCAAGAGGCCCTGCAGGCCAGAGTTGGAGGGGGATCATAACCCCGACGGGGCAGGGGCGATGCTGGGAAGAAGGGTCCTGCCACCTAGAGCCTCAAAGTGTGTGGCCCCGCCAGAGCAAGTGTCCAACCCACAGCATCCCTGCAGCACAGCCAGGGTCTGAGAAGGAGGCCTGGGACGTGTGAGGAACAGACCGAACTTCCCTTACTTTCCAGAGACGCTGGTCGTGATGTCCCCGTGCCACAGAGCGGGGTGATATATTTTCCTTTAACCTTTCCCACTTTTCCCTTATTTTTTTAAATCGATTGCTGTTTAATAAATTGTATTTGCTTTGAACTATATGTAATGATCAGTGGGTCAGGAAAGTGCCCAGTGTGGAGAGAGCACCTGGGAGTGGGGACACCCTAGCCCCTGCCCTTAGTGACCACGACAAGGTTGGGGGGTCGAGGCCCCCAGCATCCTGTATCCAGCCTTCTTGGGGTTACGAGGACTCTGCCACACAGGAGAGGTGAAGGGGAGCCCTTGAGGTCATCAGCAGAGGCGACCATGCAGAGTACATCAGCAGAGTTGACCATGATGGAGTCCCAGAATCGCTAAAGAGCTCCAGCATAGATCGAACGGTAGGTACGGGATCTGATCACTGTATGGGGAGAGGAATCCGTGCTATCAGAACTACGTTCCAGTTTTTGAAATGCCAAAACATTTGTCAAAATCTCCCAGGGCATGAAGGACAGAGGCCATAACAGGGACCCGAAGCAGTGCCAGGTGAAATTTAAGGAGCTGAGGTAAGCCTACTAGAAAATCAGAGAGGCAAATGGCCATTCCGGATCAGAGCCCAAAACATGCCGCTGCTATGATGAGCTGCATGCCATTTTAGGGGGTTCAACCACCACTAACCCAACCATGTTGTTTGACACCTTCAATGGAGAGGGAGGCAACACGGAAGCAGGTTTTGGGGACGAGGAAGATGATGATGATGAGGTTGTAGATAGCTCACAGCAAGCAAGCAGAGAAACCGGTTTTCCCAACAGCCAAGAACTGTTTCTCACCCTGGACCTGGAGCCAGTACCCCCTGAACCCACCCAAGGCTTCCTCCCAGACCCGCCAGGTGGAGAGGGACCTTTGGTGAGTTTACCTTTTAAAATAGTATACATGGTTTCAAAGCAAGCATGTTTAATGATTAATTTGCCCTGGCATTCACAGCTCTCCTGGATGTACTCCCAAAGCCTTTGCAAAAGGTTTCTGGGGAGGGCAGCCTTATTCTGTCCACCATGGTAGGACACTTTACCACTCCAGGCCAGTAGCACGTACTCGGGAATCATTGTAGAACAAATCATTGCAGTGTATGTTTGCTGGCGTTCAAACAACATCCGTTCTTTATCTCTCAGTGTTATCCTCAGGAGAGTGATATCATTCATGTTCACATGGTTAAAATAGGGTGCTTTTCTTAAGAGGACATTCAGAGGTGTCCTTTCCCACTGGGCTGTTTGCCTGTGGCTGAACAGAAATGTTCCCTGCTGTTAGCCACGGGGAGGGTGGAGGTGCTAGCTACGCGCTGGGGGGAGGCAAAATGCGACCTTGGAACGAAAGCATATGTGCTATGTATGTAATGTTAACAGGAAGGTTTACCGTGAAATTGTTCTATAAAATGTGTCTTTTCAAATACCACTGTCCCTTTTTTTTTTTCTCCACCAGCTGCATGTGTTTCAAGGATCACAGGATCTTCTCTTTCCCAGAGGCTAGTGAAGATTAGAAGGAAAAAAAAACCCACTCGTGATGAAGTGTTCTCTGAGCTCATGCTGTCCTCCCACACTGGCAGAGAACAGATGAATGCATGGAGGCAGACAATGTCAGAGTGCAGGAAAGCACAAAATGACTGGGAGGAGAGGTGGTGGGCTGAAGAGAGGGCTGAAGATGAATGGTGGCGGCAGCGTGATGGGAGGAGGTAAAATTCAATGCTGAGGCTGCTGGAGGATCAAACTAATATGCTCCAGCATATGGTTGAGCTGCAGGAAAGGCAGCTAGAGCACAGACTGCCACTACAGCCCCTGTGTAACCAACCGCCCTCCTCCCCAAGTTCCATAGCCTCCTCACCCAGACGCCCAAGAATGCAGTGGGGAGGCCTCCAGCCACTCCACCCCAGACGATTGCCCAAGCAACAGAGGGCTGGCATTCAATAAGTTTTAAACTTTTAAACTTTTAAATTGCTGAGTGGCCTTGTCCTTCCCTCCTCCACCAACCCTCCCGCTGCTTCTCTCCTCCACCACCCCTGCAGGGCTACCTTGGCAGTTATCCCCCTATTTGTGTGATGAATTAATAAAGAATGCATGAATGTGAAGCAACAATGACTTTATTGTTTCTGCAAGCAGTGATCCGGGGGGGGGGGGGTGGTTAGCTTACAGGGAAGTAGAGTGAACCAAGAGGCGGTTCGGCGGGGGGGGTCATCAAGAAGAAACAAACAGAACTTTCACACCGTAGCCTGGCCAGTCATGAAACTGGTTTTCAAAGCTCTGATGTGCACCGCACCCTCCTGTGCTCTTCTAACTGCCCTGGTGTCTGGCTGCGCATAACCAGTGGCCGGGCAATTTGCCTCAACCTCCCACCCTACCATAAAGGTCTTCCCCCTTAGACTCATAGATATTGTGGAGTACACAGCAAGCAGTAATAACAGTGGGAATATTGGTTTCGCTGAGGTCTAAGCGAGTCAGTAAACTGCGCCAGCGCGCTTTTAAACGTCCAAATGCACATTCTACCACCATTCTGCACTTGCTCAGCCTGTAGCTGAAGACCTCCTGACTACTGTCCAGGCTGCCTGTATATGGCTTCATGATCCATGGCATTAAGGGATAGGCTGGGTCCCCAAGGATAACTATAGGCATTTCAACATCCAGAACGGTTATTTTCTGGTCTGGGCAGAAAGTCCCTTCTTGCAGCTTTTGAAGCAGACCAGAGTTCCTGAAGATACGAGCGTCGTGTACCTTTCCCGGCCACCCCACATTGATGTTAGTGAAACGTCCCTTGTGATCCACCAGTGCTTGCAGGACTATTGAAAAGTACCCCTTGTGGTTTATGTACTCGCTGGCTTGGTGCTCCGGTGCCAAGATAGGGATATGGGTTCCGTCTATGGCTCCACCACAGTTAGGGAATCCCATTGCAGCAAAGCCATCCACTATGACCTGCACATTTCGCAGGGTCACTACCCTTGATATCAGCAGATCTTTGATTGCATTGGCTACTTGCATCACAGCAGCCCCCACAGTAGATTTGCCCACTCCAAATTGATTCCTGACTGACCAGTAGCTGTCTGGCATTGCAAGCTTCCACGGGGCTATTGCCACTCGCTTCTCAACTGTGAGGGCTGCTCTCATCTTGGTATTCATGCACTTCAGGACGGGGAAATTTCCGTGAAAGTGCCCTTATGCATGTGAAAATTCACAGCCACTGGGAATCGTCCCAGACCTGCAACACTACGTGGTCGCACCAGTCTGTGCTTGTTTCCCGAGCCCAGAATCAGCGTTCCACTGCATGAACCTGCCCCATTAGTACCATGATGCCCACATTGCCAGGGCCCGTGCTTTGAGAGAAGTCTGTGTCCATGTCCTCATCAGGCTCGTCACCGCGCTGACATTGCCTACTCACCCGGTTTCGCTTTGCCAGGTTCTGGTGCTGCATGTACTGCTGGATAATGTGTGTGGTATTTAATGTGCTCCTAATTGCCAAAATGATCTGAGCGGGCTCCATGCTTGCCGTGGTATGATGTCTGCACAGAAAAAAGGCACGGAACGATTGTCTGCCATTGCTCTGACAGAGGGAGGGGCGACTGATGACATGGCTTACAGGGTTGGCTTACAGGGAATTAAAATCAACAAAGAGGGTGGCTTTACATCAAGGACAAACAAAAACAATTGTCACACAGAATGGCCCCCTCAAGGATTGTACTCAAAACCCTGGGTTTAGCAGGCCAATGCTCAACCCAATAAGCTATCCCTCCCTCTGGTATTTCCGCAAGGACTGAATCTCCATTAAACTTTTCAAGGTGCCCCTGACAGACCTCACCAAAACAATTGTCGGCCGTTGATTTCACGGGGGGGTGGGGCGTGGGGAGAACAAATGAATACAAAACAAATCTGGTCTATTTCTTGTTTTGATCGACTCCATCTATCTTTGGCTGGCAGCAGACAGTGCAGTAGGACTGCTAGCCATCCTCATCTCCTGCCTGCTCACCATAAGATGGCACAATAGGACTGCCTGCAGGACTAAAGAGAATGACCTGGTCGAGTCACTCCTAATTTAGTCCCTGCACCCATGTCTGCCCAGGCGCTCCTGACCGACCTCACCGAGGTGGCCAGGAGCACCTCGGACACAATGAGGATGGTTTTCTGGCCTATTGCACCGTCTGCTGCCACAAGGCAATGGGTTCCTGCTGCTGTGTAGCAATGCAGTACCACATCTGCCAGCACCCAGGAAACATATGGTGACAGTGAGCTGAGCGGGCTCCATGCTTGCCGTGGTATGGCGTCTGCACAGGTAACTCAGGAAAAAAGGCGTGAAACGATTGTCTGCCGTTGCTTTCCTGGAGGGAGGGAGGGCCTGACGACATGTACCCAGAACCACCCGCGACAATGTTTTTTGCCCCATCAGGCATTGGGATCGCAACCCAGAATTCAATGGGTGGTGGAGACTGCGGGAACTGTGAGATAGCTACCCACAGTGCAACACTCCGGAAGTCGATGCTAGCCTCGGTACTGGGGAAGCACTCCGCCGAGTTAATGCACTTAGAGTATTTTGTGTGGGGACACACACAATTGACTATATAAAAACAATTTCTAAAAAAACGACTTCTGTAAATTTGACCTAATTTCATAGTGTAGACATACCCATAGAGACCATTACCCCATAAGGGAAGCCACAAATATAACCATTATTGGGGGAAACAATTCTCTGGCCCCTGTAACTCTCCAGTGTATCAGAGCATGAGCCTTCAAGGCCGCAGTACATGGGGCAAGTGAATCCCAGCAGCTGCCGGGTCTTTGTTTCTTTGCTAGCCCTGTGGAGACTTAAGTGAGAACAGGAGGAGCCACTCGCAGCCAGAGTGACCTCATGCCTTATTATTTATTCCTTTAGTTAAGAGTTAGTTTGGTTTATTACTCTAGTTATTAACACTAGAAGTAGAGCTCTGATTTATTGTAATAGTTAACCCTATTATATATAACTGATTGTATTCTACAATTTTTTATCAACAATTTATTATTAATAGCTTTAATAATATTATTACTATACTATGAATTATTGTTCATCTTTTTATTAGTTTTATGAAACTTAGTTTTAGTAACTATTTATTATAATGACCATTATTATTAGGGTTAGAACTGGGTCTAGTGCTCTATTTTTTCTAATGCTGCTCTTTCTCTCTTCCCTGAGCTTTCAAAGTGCTTACAAAGTGGATTCTGTTCAACCACACAGTTGCTGTCTATACTGGCGCCAAAGAAGACCCCACTGGAAAGGAGCCCATAGTAACAACTCTCTGTGTGGCTTGTTTGAGGGAGAGTGTATCTACCTGTGTGTCTGTGCTGAGAGGAGACTGTGTGTATCTGTGTGTGGGTTGGGAAGAGAGTGAGTGTGATGAGCTGAATGGAGAGTGAATGTCCAGCAATGACAGTGAGCCATTAGCATGGCATTGTTGCTCACATATGTATGTGCTAATTCACTGAGATTTTGGGTGTATTAATTGCAACTTTCTTTAGGATGAGAATTTGTTTAATAATCACTGGAGAGGAAATGGCATACAATCTAAACCCTTTAAAAAAAAAGGCCTGAAATTTATGATTACATGAAGTTATTTACAACTATACAAAATTTGCTCATTTAATAATTTGCCTACATTTTCACAGGTACAATTAAGTGTCCTTTGTTTTCTACCCCAAAGGCAGGAATCCAATGAACTTGGAACTCAGCAACTTGATGCTGTTTGGCAAGAGTAGTTCATTGTGAATTTTACCTTGGATTTAGGTCATGCACAAAGTCATTCTCTCATTTCTCTTCCTACCTTTCCTATTTTCCTGGAAGGCCACTGACCAACAGTCCTCAGCAGAAGAAGGGGTCATTTAATGAGGAGGCATCAAGAACACCTGGTCAGTGAGTTTCTCTCCTCCTTACATTACTTCTGAGGATCCTGTGATTCTAGAGGTAAAGTGTTTCTTCAGCCCCTCTACCATGAGAAAGCTGGCTGGCCCAGACTTCCTTCCTGATTTGGGTCAGGTTCTTATTGAGTCTAGGCTGGAATGACAATATATGACAAATAGGTATTTAATATCATTCATAATGCTACCTCATAGAGTTTGCTTCCCCTCCATCCACATTTTGTGTCCCTTCTTCCTGGGGCATGATGAATTTAGTACTGGAATGGCTTTGGGAGTCCTGTGTTCAATTAGTAGCTATGCCATAGATTTCCTATGTGAGAATGGGCAAGTGACTTCATTAATCTGTACCTCAGTTCCTTGCTGGTAAAAAGGGGAATCTTAGCACCATGGATGTTGTAAAGCAAATATGTGTGATACTATGGTGATGGAAGCCATAACAATTAATGGCTAGATCAGTGGTTCCCAAAATCTGGGGTGTGCCCCCATTAGGGGGGCACGGAGGAATGTCCAGGGGGCATGGCCCAGGCCCAGCTCCACTCCATCCCCAGCTGCAATCTCTGCCCCTTCTCTCAGCCCTGGCCTCTGCTCCCGGGTGTGGCTCAGCCCTGCTCCTGGCCCCAGCTCTCAGCTGTGGATTAGTTTCTGCTTAAGGCAGAACTTTGCATCCTTTCTACAGTCTACAGACAAGTCATATCAACCTGAAAATTGGTAGGTGAGGTCAAGGTCTTGAGTAAAGTTTGTGAGGAAAAAAGTTAAGTAATTTGAACAAGGTTTTCCAGAAACTGAATGCCCTAAAAAGTGTGCTGTTTTCATAATTGAAAAATTCAAAGGCTTTTTTACAAAGACCTCCAGGAAAAAATGAGACAGGAGACACATGAAACATATCACTAGACTCCTCCTGCTCAGATCCATTGCATGGTACCAAAAACAAGGTCTGCAATTCAAAATAGAAAAATTAGCCCTTGAATTGGAATTCTGTGGACAGCAGAGTGTTTGATGGCTGGCACAGAGTGCAGGGTGCTTTAGCTGAGCTGTGAGCTGCACTCCTCGCTCCCTGCCGTGCTTCCAGTAGACCTAATGGGGAGCATGGAGGGGGCGGATAGGTGGGAAGGAAACTGAAGCTCTGACAAAAGCAATGCACTGTAAACAGCTCTTCTCCTCTTGAAACACCTCCAGCCAGTGAAGCGGCTTTGTATCTAATGCAGTCCTATTTATCCCGTGGAATTCTCCTCTCTTGTGAAGTCCAATCCATAGACCTTGCTTTGTTATTTTCATAATAAATTTTTGTAGGAAAAAACACACACAAGAAGGAATCTCTTCATCAGCCATTTCTAGTGTTTTGTCCAATTTTCAAAATGTCAAATCTTTGTTCCAGACTAGAAGATCATAGAATCATAGAAGATTAGGGTTGGAAGAGACCTCGGGAGGTCAACTAGTCCCACCCCCTGCTCAAAGCAGGACCAACACCAACTAAATCATCCCAGCCAGGGCTTTGTCAAGCCGGGCCTTAAAAACCTCTAAGGATGGAGATCCCACCACCTCCCTAGGTAACCCATTCCACTGCTTCACCACCCTCTTAGTGAAATAGTGTTTTCTAATATCCAACCTAGACCTCCCGCACTGCAACTTGAGACCATTGCTTCTTTTTCTGTCATCTGCCACCACTGAAAACAGCCGAGCTCCATCCTCTTTGGAACTCCCCTTCAGGTAGTTGAAGGTTGTTGTCAAATCCCCCCTCACTCTTCTCTTCTGCAGACTAAATAACCCCAGTTCATTCATCCTCTCCTCATAAGTCATGTGACCCAGCCCCTTAATCATTTTCATTGCCCTCTTCTGGACTCTCTCCAATTTGTCCACATCCTTTCTTTAGTGGTAGGCCCAAAACTGGACATAGTACTCCAGATGTGGCCTCACCAGTGCCAAATAGAGGGGAATAATCACTTCCCTCTATCTGCTGGCAATACTCCTTCTAACACAGCCCAATATGCTGTTAGCATTCTTGGCAACAAGGGCACAGTGTTGACTCATATCCAGCTTCTCGTCCACTGTAATTCCCAGGTCCTTTTCTGCAGAACTGCCGCTTAGCCAGTCGATCCCCAGCTGTTGTTGGTTGTTATAAGCTTAATACATATTCTTCACAACTCAGAGATAGATGTAGGTTTCATTTTTAGAAGGTACACACTATACATTTTTAAATAGTGATTTATTTTGAAAACTTTTCAGATTAGTTTTACAGCTATATCAGAAAATGAATGATTGTTTGGTTATTTCATTTACCAAAGGTATTGAAGCAGATATTTATGAAGTCATTGGGAGGTGAACTATCTCCAGTTCAACAGGTTAATCATTAATATTTGGAGGATTTTCTTGCCATGTTGTATTAGGAGGAGAACATCACCAGACAGACATTTAAATTGTTTGATTTAACTAAAACAACAACGTTAAGTATTCTGGATTTTTTTCTTCAACAGCAAACATATAATATTTTAACAAAATAAGCATATGTCCCTCGCTTCTCACATTTATCTCCAGACTTCTTCTCCTTGTCCAGATCTTTTGGGCCCCTAACAATCTTCTATGCATTGAACCTTTTGAAACTTTGCACTTTTAGAGAGAGGTAAGGGATTGACGCTGTGTACACAAATTTGCAGAGGGACAATAGAGTTGAGGTCTGTTATTTCTCACCTCTATATATTATTTATTTATTTTAAACCATTTTTGCTGTTAACAAGCATGTTACCTCTGGAGACACAAATCAACAGTTTTAGAACTGCAGAACTAAGCATCTCTGATGATATTTTCTAGATTGAGCACTGAGTCCCATTGGGTAGATAGAAAGATTAACCTAAATAATCTACACAGAAGCCTGTGGAACCCCATAAAATTGGGTCCCTAATCCATGAACTATTAGAACTCATTTACCAAACTTTTCTTAAACATTACATGAATATATTATCTTATACTATAGGATTAGAATTTATCATCCAAATTCCATGCTGAACTATCTTTGATCTATCTTAATCAAAACTATCTTTTGATAGCTTTTTTCCTCAAAAATCTAATTTAAATTAAAAAAATCCAATTTTTAAAATTTCTTTTTAAAAATCATTGATTTTTTATCCACCCTGGCTATAGCTAGGTTGAGCTAAATGTTAAGTGTAGATCATGGCTCAGTATATGAATCTATTAATTTCTCTGTTGAGATCATTCTAAGAATAGTGAGGGATAAACAAGAGCAAGGTGGCTGTGGAAAAACTACCACTGTGAGTGAGTTTATGTGGCCCAGCCAATTGATTCTAGCTGTTGGTGACATTTGACTCTTAGGGTAAGAAACCATTCAAATCAGCTGTCTGTAGGTGGGAAAGATCAAGAGTTACCATAAGTCTGAGAGGACTGGAAGTCCTCTAATGTGAGAGAGCTCTGAAGAAAAATATCAGCTTTCATTTGAACATAATTTTCCTTCAACGAGCAGTGGCAATAGAACCACCACAGATCCGCACTGGCACAAAGTTTATCACAGTAATTTTTTCCCTGAAGATCACAGAGCCAGCTCTTCAGCTAATGTAAATCAGTGTAACTCTATTGACTCATGTGAGGATGTGCCAAATCACACCAGCAGAGGCTCTGGTTTCATGTGTCCTTCAGGGTTCTCTCCACTCGCCTCCCTAGGCATAGGGTTGGTCTTTGTGATCTGTGACACCAGGGACTTGAGAGTTTTTAGAGGGAGAAGTTTGTATGCAGCCGCTACAGAGCGCCTGCTCTTTAGGAAAAAGAGGATCGCATGATATTCTCCTTTGTCCAAAGTGTATCTGTTTTTCAATGGCTATAAAATTGTGCTTGGTTTCATAAATTGTTTATTTACATTATTAGACTGCAATTTTTTCCCCATAATGGTCTGTTTTTACTCTTCACTTTGCCTTATATATTTTACTTCAGTGTATTTTTCTTAAAGTTTATTTGCTGTTCAGTTTTGTCCATCTTATGAATGGCGGTAGTATGGTAGGGCCTTTACACTAACATGACAATGTAAATGTCCTGGAGTTTATGATTCCAACACCTTTAGTGTCTTAGAAGAAGAATATTTTATTTATTATTAAATCTACAAAATATTAAAATGATAAAAAAACAAAAACAAATTATCATCTAGAAAGTCTAACACTTTGGACACACATACCCCGAGGAAGGGTAAAGTAGTAGAGCTGTCCTGAAAGAATACCCCTACAGCGAGTAGACATTGATACATTTCATGTGTGTATGAACATGTCAAGTCGCCTTAATTAAAATTCACACAACTTTCAGATTATTGGATGAAACAGTTCTATCATTCTTTATATCTGAACAGTTTTTCCCCATCTGTTACCATGAGAATTCAGAAACCCATTGTGACAGATTTTGCCAAGGTGCAGCCTGAATTGTGGGACCACTCAGCCCTCTATCCCACAAATCTCTGTGCTAAGCCACAAACCTCTGTCAGGTGCTGCACTTACATAGACATCCACAGGCAGGGACACACCCAACTAAGTTACATGAATGCTTCTCCCAGCCACTCCTGAACCAAGAATAGAGAGGCTCCCTCAGCTGCCCCAGAACCTGCATAGAGCATAATAATTAAAATCCTGCAAACGGCATCCCACTGCAGCAGCTGTGCCAGGGAAGGCTTAGCCTTCTCTGGCCTATTATACTTGTCAGCTTTGGTACCCTCTAAACCCTGCTGTGACACAAACACTAACTAATGTGCTCATCCCACCCCCCCAACACACACCATCTGCTCTTGCCTCCCCCACAAGCCAATTTCCAACATCCAACCTCCTCTAGATGCCTTCCTGCCCCATGCACGTACCCTGTGTTCTGCCCCTCCAGGCTCAGCCTCACACACACATGCTCTGCCCTGCATTTCCCTCCCCCACCTACACCCAGGCTGTGTTCCTGCCAGTTACACGCCTTCTACTTTCACATTTTCCAGCAGCTGCTCTCCTCCATTGCTCCTTCATTATAAGCCCCAACCTCTGCTCAGCAGTCAGGGATCAGGCAAATGGAACTACATTCCTCTAATCTAATGCAGCACAGGCTGGGGAGTGGGATAGTTCTGGTTTGCTGGCACTCGCTGCCTTCCTGTTTAATACAAGTTCTTTCATAGCCCCACTCTCTGCCCCCTCTTGGCCAGCAGCTTTCACTCTTCATTGTGTTTGCAGCTGCACTTGGGGATGAAGCTCAGCTTCTGAAAGGGCATTTTATTTTGGAGGAAAGGGGTCATCCTAGGGCAAGAAGAATTTGGGGTGAGGAACTTACCTTCTAGTGTTTGTACCTTTGTATAGCTGTTCAGGAGATGTGGACTGTGGGAGATCCAACATATACTGATCAAATGTATAGGGAGCATAGGAATTTAGAACACAGTGGGGTGCAAGAGTTTTGAGCAGCTGTAGATCAGTGTGTCTGTATTCATGCATGTGCACACCCGCATGCTTATTGGCTTACTCTCATTTTGAATGTTGTTGTGTTAATGGTAACCTTCTCCACTCTAATATATGTGATTTGGACATCCTCTCTATCCTGTGGTTTGTTCATCCTGTTCACTCTGTTCCAAAATTTCCAGTTCTACAGATTGTAGCAAGAGAGTAATGCTATCAGCTTGCACTCTTGTGGCTTCTAGAATAGGAGCAGGAAAAATGAGTTCTGTCCCCTCACATTCTCTGTTGGTCTGATTAGTTCAGAGGCCTGGTTCACCACCGCATTACACTGGTGTAACCCCATTGAAATCAAGGGGATTATATTGGCAGGCAGCTGGAGTAACACAATGGTGAATCAGCCCCTATGTCTCCAACACTGGGAGGAGAAGTACTTAGAGCTGCTTTCTCATCCTCTGTTTGTGGGGAGACAGCCTGGGGAGACTAGAACTAAAGAGAGAAGTGAAAATGAGAAAGGGTGTAAAAGCATTGGGGGGGGGGGCTACTTGTTCCCCATAGACTGTGACAAAGTGGGAGTGTTCTTAATATTTTCTCTGAATACTGTGTGGGTGCCTCAGGTTTCACTATACATTTCTTAAGGGCGTGTGATTGTTGCAGAGCCCTAGAGGGATAGGGGTGTGCAGGGGTCTGCACAGAGAATGGCTGACACCTTGTCCCCTGGCAACTAATGGTCTGAGCACCTCCTCCACAAGATGCCAACAAAAAGTGTTGGAGGAAAAAAGAGATCAGGTGGTCTCCTTGCCCAGGAAAGAGACAAAGGCCAGAGGAGGGGCTGGAGGGGTTTTCAGTTTGGAGCTGGCTGGGGAAATGGAGGGAGGCCCAGCACCGGAGTCTGGGCTCCCTACCCCCCCCAAGATGGACCTTACTGAGGGGTCCTGTTTCCTGTACCTAAAAGCTCAGTTTTGGACTGTGTTCCTGTCATCTAATAAACCTTCTGTTTTAGTGGCTGTCTGAGAGTCACGGTGAATCGTAGGAAGTGGGGGGTGCACAGCCCTGACTCCCCATTTGCTCCAACCCCTCAGACAGAGACAAACACCTACAAGATCTCTATCATGCATTCCTACAACTACAATACCCACCTGCTGAAGTGAAGAAACAGATTGACAGAGCCAGAAGAGTACCCAGAAGTCACCTACTACAGGACAGGCCCAACAAAGAAAACAACAGAACGCCACTAGCCATCACCTTCAGCCCCCAACTAAAACCTCTCCAACGCATCATCAAGGATCTACAACCTATCCTGAAGGACGAGCCATCACTCTCACAGATCTTGGGAGACAGACCAGTCCTTGCTTACAGACAGCCCCCCAATCTGAAGCAAATACTCACCAGCAACCACACACCACACAACAGAACCACTAACCCAGGAACCTATCCTTGCAACAAAGCCCGTTGCCAACTCTGTCCACATATCTATTCAGGGGATACCATCATAGGGCCTAATCACATCAGCCACACTATCAGAGGCTCGTTCACCTGCGCATCTACCAATGTGATATATGCCATCATGTGCCAGCAATGCCCCTCTGCCATGTACATTGGCCAAACTGGACAGTCTCTACGTAAAAGAATGAATGGACATAAATCAGACGTCAAGAATTATAACATTCAAAAACCAGTTGGAGAACACTTCAATCTCTCTGGTCACTCGATCACAGATCTTAGAGTGGCTATACTTCAACAAAAAAGCTTCAAAAACAGACTCCAACGAGAGACTGCTGAATTGGAATTAATTTGCAAACTGGATACAATTAACTTAGGCTTGAATAGAGACTGGGAATGGATGAGTCATTACACAAAGTAAAACTATTTCCCCATGGTATTTCTCCCTCCCACCCCACCCCCCACTGTTCCTCTGATATTCTTGTTAACTGCTGGAATTAGCCTACCTTGCTTGTCACCATGAAAGGTTTTCCTCCCCCCCCCCCCCCCCGCTGCTGGTGATGGCTTATCTTAAGTGATCACTCTCCTTACAGTGTGTATGATAAACCCATTGTTTCATGTTCTCTGTGTGTGTGTATATAAATCTCTCCTCTGTTTTTTCCACCAGATGCATCCGATGAAGTGAGCTGTAGCTCACGAAAGCTTATGCTCTAATAAATTTGTTAGTCTCTAAGGTGCCACAAGTACTCCTTTTCTTTTTGCGAATACAGACTAACACGGCTGCTACTCTGAAACCTATCTTACTAAAGCAAGGAGAGCTTGTACTCAATGATTGCATTGTTTTAGTTTAGTTTACTTTATATACTTCTAACAGGGCAGTATACAGAGCCCATCTCTAGCTGCAACCTGAAGTTAGCTGTAGCTCTCGAAAGCTTATGTGCTAATAAATTTGATAGTCTCTAAGGTGCCACAAGTACTCCTTTTCTTTTTTCTGAAGTTCTCTGTTCAGCTGAACAGCTACTAGCCTTGGAATGACCTTTTGACATCTGCTGCCACCTCATATATCCCTTACAAACAATAAATCTGCTTCACACCATGATGATGGTGAAATAAAAAAGGTAAATTGGATTAGACAGTGACATTTTTCCCAGCTCTTTTATGTAACTTTATTTTACAGAAGGGAACTTTACTAAAAGAAAATACTTTCCCCTTCAGATCAAAATTTGAAGTCACAGAAGGCCTAAACCACCAGTACCTTAAATAGACACAGTCATTTCCTATAGTGAATAGAGATTTTAAAAAATTGACTGAAAGGTATCGGGTGACTGCACTTTTAAGATCTGCAACACTCTGATGCAGAGTTCAAAACACCTGGTCAGTCAGTCCTCTGAGGTGACTGGACTGGAAGGGAGCCTGGAAGACAGGCTCTCAGACTCTGCTTACTTGAGCCATTGTTTGATGCCATTTTTCTCATTTATTTTCTTTTATCCAATTCAAGTAATCTTTGTTTACTGACGGTATAGATGCCTGATCAGGAATCCCTTTGCATTCACCCTCCCCTCCATGTAAACAAAAGCTGCTCCACTACCCCAAACCACTCTGATCCCGTTATTCTCCTCCACCCCACACCACTCTGTAAATGCACTTCACAAATGACCTTCTGCCTCCCTCCCCCATTTGGTCCTAAATGCTGCACAAAGAGCTAGGCCATATCTTTCAGTGCCGTCTCTCTCAGTTCCATCGTTGGCAAGGTAGTCAGGAGAGCAGTTTAAATTGGCTGTATCTGAAAAAGAAATCTCTCTCACTTGGCAGACAAGAGAGGACAATTTTTTTGTAAAGGCCCGGTTTTTGTAAAGGCCCGTTGGTGGCAGCTGTTCAGCTCAGCATTCTTTTGCGGTTGGTGTAAGACTATATCTGGGGGCTTCAGCTCTGCAGAGTGCTCCTTCCGGGGCTCGAAAACTGTCATAATAAAAATCAGTAAGAGAGAGAGAGATAAGAGATCAGGGACAGGATCCTCAGCTCGTATAAGTGGATACAGCTCATCTGATTTCCTTTATACCAGCTGAGGATCCGGCTCTAGATACAGATTAGATGTATTTAGCAAGGGTGACCAAATTTACTGGCCCTCCAAGCAACATACGACAATCTTCAGAAGTTCGAGATCCAGGGTATGCCTGCTGGGGGTCAGGGCTTCTCTCCTGCAGAAGGAACCTAATGGGGCTATGGGCTGAAGCCCTGCTTCTGCTGAAGCCCCGAGCCCCGGAAGGAGCATGCTGCAGAGCTGAAGCCCCAAGACTCCCTTCTCCAATGGGGAAACCCTATTGCACCACCCTGCTGCAAAGCAGAGGTCCTGAGCTCCACTCTCACCCAGTCTGGTAGATGGAGAATGGAGTGGGGGGGGCGCTCCACAAGCCACACTTTAACAGTAATAGAGCCACAGTTTGGCCACCCCTGCTATACGAGTCTCCAACATTTCCACCTTCCCAGAGGAGTACAGTAGTTTCCTTAAGGCTGATGAGCCTTTCATTGAGTCTAGTTTTAACCCCCTGAAGAGCTACTCACAGTTTGAAGGTTTTGCAGCCAAGAGCCCAGTGAGGCTTTTCGTTCTGTGAGTCAGAGTCAGAGTCATAGCCAGGTGAACCTGGCCTCCATCCTGGTGACTGTGGCCAGTAAATTTTCTAAGGAGATATCTGTAGCCTGTGCATCTGCACCAGAAAACAGCTTAATGGTTGGGGTGGAATGAGGCTGCACAGTTGTCTCATCAGCCAATGCCATCATCTGCTACTTTTCCCAGGAAGCCAGACCTCAGTCATAGAGAAGATCAGAACCAGTTTCCTAGGTTGCACGGTGGATTTGTATCACTCTGGGGTTAGGAAGCTATGAAGTTACTCTGACATCACTTTGAGCTCTTCAAACCACAGTTTCCTGTTTAACACTGGGTTTAGTCTTACACCAACAGCAAAAGAATGCTGAGCTGAACAGCTGCCACCAACGGGCCTTTACAAAAAAATTGTCCTCTCTTGTCAGCCGAGTGAGAGAGATTTCTTTTGCAGATACAGCCAATTTAAACTGCTCTCCTGACTACCTTGCCAACAATGGAACTGAGAGAGACGGCACTGAAAGATACGGCCTAGCTCTTTGTGCAGCGTTTAGGACCAAATGGGGGAGGGAGGCAGAAGGTAATTTGTGAAGTGCATTTACAGAGTGGTGTGGGGTGGAGGAGAATAACGGGATCAGAGTGTTTTGTAGTAGTGGAGCAGCTTGTGTTTATGGGGAAGGGAGGGTGAATACAAAGGGATTCCCGATCAGGCAGTTATACTGTCAGTAAACAAAGATTACTTGAATTGGATAAAAGAAATAAATGAGAAAAATGGCATCAAACAATGGCTCAGGTAAGCAGAGTCTGAGGGCCTGTCTTCCAGGCTGCCCTCATTTTAATCTTATTTATCTTCATCTTCTCCATGTCATTGTATTGCTATATCCCTTGTTCTTCCTCACCCCATCCTCTCCCTATTTCTTTTTACCCTCACTCTCACCAATGGTCATAGTAAATTCTCCATCACTGACCATTTTTAGATCAAGGTGGATGTTTTTCTAAAGGATCTCTTCTAGGGATGATTCTAGAAAGTTCTTTGGCCTGTGTTATGCCGGAGATCAGACTGCTACAGAATCACAAAGGACCCCTTCTGCCTGGAAATCTATGAATCACATATTTAACATCTATCAGTGAGATTGTCTTCGATCTGAGAGGGGGGCATGTCTTCTGTTAAGCACCTCACATACTTCTGAGTGCTAAAGAGAAATAAATAACAATAATAATGATTCCAACTTTCATTAACAGCATTTAAACTGCAGGTCAGAGTCGAGCTAGAACACTTGCCCTGCTGTGTCCCACACAATACTATAAGGGAACTGCTTTTCAGATGCTAGGGCTTTATACACTTTTTCTGCAGCTCTAAGCCTTATCTGTTTTGGCACTCAGAATCTGATTAGTTCCTTCTCCACGCTGAACTCTAGGGTACAGATGTGGGTACCTGCATGAAAACCCCCTACGCTTATTTTTACCAGCTTACGCTAAAACTTCCCCAAGGTACAGACTATTTTACCTTTTGCCCTTGGACTTTTTTGCTGCCACCACCAAGTGTCTAACAAATATAACAGGGAAAGAGCCCGCTTGGAAACGTCTTTCCTCCCAAACCCTGCACCCCTTTCCCTGGGAAAGGCTTGATAAAAATCCTCACCAATTTGCATAGGTGAACACAGACCCAAACCCTTGGATCTTAAGAACAATGAAAAAAGCAATCAGGTTCTTAAAAGAAGAATTTTAATAGAAGAAAAAGTAAAAGAATCATCTCTGTAAAATCAGGGTGGTAAATACCTTAAAGGGTAATCAGATTCAAAACATAGAGAA
This sequence comes from Dermochelys coriacea, assembly GCF_009764565.3. Lineage (NCBI taxonomy): Eukaryota > Metazoa > Chordata > Testudines > Dermochelyidae > Dermochelys > Dermochelys coriacea. The sequence continues at coordinate 213,736,367 of NC_050068.2, read as the reverse complement.
TCCCTCTAGACAAAACCTTAAGTTACAAAAAGCCACAAAAACAGGAATCTACATTCCAGTCAGCACAGCTTATTTTCTCAGCCATTTAAACAAAACAGAATCTAACGCATATCTAGCTAGATTACTTTCTAAATTCTAAGACACCATTCCTTTCTGTTCCCAGCAAAATCATCACACAGACAGAGAGAGCCTTTGTTTCTCCCCCCGCTCCAGCTTTGAAAGTATCTTATCTCCTCATTGGTCATTTTGGTCAGGTGCCAGCGAGGTTATCCTAGCTTCTTAACCCTTTACAGGTGAAAGGGTTTTTCCTCTGGCCAGGAGGGATTTTAAAGGTGTTTACCCTTCCCTTTATATTTATGACACTCTGAGGTGCATCCTCAATTCTTAATGGCTTCTTTGGGATATGGGGATGCTCAGCACCTCACAGGATCTGGCCCTTAACTTGCTGCATCAGATATGTTCAATGTTTCAGAGTAGCAGCCGTGTTAGTCTGTATTCGCAAAAAGAAAAGGAGTACTTGTGGCACCTTAGAGACTAACAAATTTATTAGAGCATAAGCTTTCGTGAGCTACAGCTCACTTCATCGGATGCATTTGGACATGATATGTTCAATGTTACTTTCAAATGCTTTTAAAGGACAGTGACTTTTTAATGGTTCTAAACTCTACTAACCAGGACAGAGCATCTGCTAGCTAATTCACACTGCATGATTTTATGTCGCAGCCTCCCCCTTCCCATCCCTCTGTTTCATTTGTCATTGTTTAAGGCCCCGATCCTGCTCATGCTTACTTTTACATGTGTGAGCCAGCCCCATGGAATGCAGTGGGAGTACTCACATGCTTAAAGTGAAATGTGTGCATAAACCTTTGCAGCCTTGAGGCCTAAGATTTGAAGTTTTTTGGTGCAGGGATCTTGTTTTCCTTATGTCACTAAAGCATCGTGCAGATTTATCGTGTTACAAAATAATAATAATAGACCCAGGACGAGGAACACACTTTATTTTACAAATACTAAGAAAATAGACTCTTCATATATATTTGTCCTTCTGAACATAAAATATAAAACCAGCACTGAGTACCAGTGATATCTTAGGGGCAGACAGTAACATTAGGGTGAAAATAACCTTGAATATCTTCTTTGGATTTAGAAAAAGAGGTCTCATGGCATAGGGAAGGTATTGATTGGGAGGTTGTTTCATAAGTATCATTGATCTGTTACAAATGCAAAGCAAGGAGCAGGCTGTGACAGTGGGGATATTGATGGTTAGTAATTTTCAAAAATTCAAGAAGTAACATTACAAGCTATAGTATCATTATAACCTTTTCGGGTATGAAAGTAAATAGTAAATAGAAGGGGCGGGGCCTCAGGTGGAAGGAGCAGGGCTGGGGGTCAGCCTCCCTCAGCCAGCCCGTCTACGCTACCTGGCCCTTGCCACCTAAGGGCTCTGGAGGCAATTTAAACTGGCCCGGGGCTCTGGCTGCTGCTGCCAATGCTGCCATAGTAGATTCTCCATCACCCACCATTTTTAGATCAAAATGGCCCCAGGGCAGCTGCCCCTTTTGCCCCCCTCCACTCTCTGTTGGCGGCCCGGGGGGGCAAAAGAGGCAACGGCATTAAAGTGCTGCCGCAGCGCTTTAACATCGCCGCCCCTTTGGCCCCCTCCCCTCTTGACAGGGAGGGCAAAAGGGGCAGCGATGTTAAAGTGCTGTCGGTTGTGTATGGGCCGGTACCGGCTTCTCACCGGTACGCTGTACCGGCCTGTACCAACCCCTGAACCTGATCCAACTCTCATTGCAGTCAATGCAAAGACTCCCAATGATTTCAACAGAAGTTGGATTGTAGTCCAAAATAGTAATACTCATAGAGGTAGTGGACTAGCATCTAACAACCAACCAGAATTTCCAAAAATACCCATCAGTATCAGAAAGTTAACGTCTTCACTGGGCTCAGAGCCCAATTCAAAGCCCACTGGAGTCTTCCCATGGAATGTTGTTGGAGCTGGATCAGGACATGAGTGCCCACTTATGGTTCAAGCATGTTTACAGATCCATATTATAAGGCCGGAAGGGACTGCTGTGATCTAGTCTGTTACACTTTTGTCCTGCACTATTGATATGCAGCTATTTGTTCTCAGATAAAACATTGCTGGATACTCAGAAAAGAAAATGTCAGTTTCTAAAAATAAATAAATGAATAAAAAGGTTGTTGCTGGAACCTAATTGATTGGACGTCAGAGTTCAAAATATTTGTGCACGTGGACCAAATCTGTAAGGTGCTCAGCACTAGAGCTCATCAAAATGTTTACAGTGAAAAGGTATTCATTAGAAAATGCCCTTCTTTTTCATAGAAAGTGTTCACAAAGACCCTTTGATATTTTTCAAAACTTTTCATTCTTTTCTTTTGGGGCTTTTTGAGTGTTTTCTGTTTCTTGTTGCTGTTGGTGAACTATTTTCCTCTTTCTTTGGCCATTTTCCTTTTAAAAATGGCAGAAACGCTGTTTTCTTGTCCTATCATTTTTAATTTCCATTGAGAAAATGGGAAAAGTTTCAATAGAAAGTTTTATGAAAAAATCAAACCCTTGGGGGGGAAATGAAATTTTTGTGAGATTCATTCTTTCCCTTTTTCTGATCACCTTCAACTGCAATGACTTTCAGGGGGAGTTGAGGACACACAGCAACTTGCAGAGAGTACTCAGCATGAAAGTTGGACTGGGCCATACATGAGGGCAACTCTGGAAGAGTGACTCGTTGTGCAAATACTCACGCAAACTTCAGCGACAGGAAAACAGGCTATTTCCTAGGTGATCAAAGAGTCTTTCATGCCTCATCTTACAGTTGATAACTTAACAAACTGAACAAGGAGCACACACATGAGAATGCAAGATGGAGTTCGTGAACTGTAAGGCACAAGATACTTTCAGTCCCTAACAAAGCCCTTTTCCTTCATACACACAGATCTTTTCTGCCTCCAATTCCCATGTGTTCAAGAATCGTTAATCAGGTAAATTCCAGGCTCTGAATCCTCCCCCTTCGTTTAGTTGAGAGATGCCAGCTTTTTCCTTGTTCCTCTCAGGCTGCTCCAGAGTCTTTAAAAAATGTCCACCCATGTTCTCTTGTAGGTGCCAAGGACACTGGTGCTTCATCCCCCCAGGAGCCTGGAGATGTCTGTTAGCGTGAGTGACAGCGTGGAATGTCTGCTATTTCCCTGCATTGCATGGCTCAGAGGGGCCTGATTTGGTTACACTGCGACCTTCTGTGCCAGCAGCTGCAAAGAGGTTATAAAGCCAAATGGCCACCCCCCCCAACCCCCACCCTACTGTGGACAAAACACAGTAAAGGGTTTCTCTGGCAGGCACAGAGCTGACACTCTCCCTTCAAGTGCCCTCAGTGCAGGGGGCATTACTGGGGTAGAAGAGGATATGGCCGGGATCATCCTTAGCCCTGGCTATTCCACAAGTAACATAGGGGCCATAAGGACCTTGGGCAGCTAGGCGCAAGGTAGGGCTGCCCTCAGGGCTAAGCAGTGATGGGGGCTCATCCTGATGTCAGAAGATAGGAGTGGTGTGGGGGTGAAAAAGCTCCCCGCTCTCAGTCCATGTACTGGGCTCTGCACAGGTGGAGGGATGAATTCTCCCCAGGGTCAGCCCTGGCAGGATGGCCACTGACAGACCCGGTAGTGTAGCTTCCAGTGTAGCTGTCTTGACTTGTTTCTAGGAAAGGAACTCCCAAACCATCCAGTGCTCCCTCAGGCCCAGACATTCAAAGGTTAATCTGCCCCTGCTCTCTTCTCTCCTCCCTAAAGCCCATTAAGCATTATTACCCCATGAATGTTCAATCTGACTGGTGCAACCTTATCTCAATCCAATAATTACAGCTCCACCCTCTGCTCTCCCTCCCTTATCAAGAGGGGGCATTTGAACTCCTGGCCTGCAGGGCCTCGCTACTTACTCTGATAACAAGAAGAGGCTGCCTTGAGAGGTGCCTGGGATTAAATAAACTGTGAAGCTGAAAATCCAAGCACCTGGTTAGGTCAGAGCACCATTATAGGAAGCCTCTTGGGGTTATCATTACTGGTATCAGGCTGAAGAGTCTAATAATTCAGTAGTGGAGACATTATGGGGTTTCAGTGTTTTTCTTTTTAAATAGAAGAGAAAGTGATCAAGCTGAGGCTGCCCTGTGTACTAGCGGCTGGTGACAGTTGGGAGGATTTCTGTGCATGCTGTATGGTTATGAGTCAGTAACTCCACTGTCCACTGGTTTTGCATAGTCCCCTTTAGTGGGAAAATAACCAAATATTTCTCTGGTTTCAGAGTAGCAGCCGTGTTAGTCTGTATTCACAAAAAGAAAACAGATTGCGAATACAGATTAACACAGCTGCTACTCTGAAACCTGTCATTATGCAAGGCACTGAATTTAGCCGTATGGAGTGGAAATCTATCAACTTCATGAAAAAAATTGGCATCTGATAAAGTGAGCCGTAGCTCACAAAAGCTTATGCTCAAATAGAATTATTTCTCTGTTCTTAGTAACAGGGGAACTTTCTGGACTGTAGCAGATCCAGTTACTGCTGTAGCTCACGAAAGCTTATGCTCAAATAAATTTGTTAGTCTCTAAGGTGCCACAAGTCCTCCTTTTCTTTTTGCGAATACAGACGAACACGACTGCTACTCTGAAACCTTTTAAAGGATTGTTTTTCAGCCTTAAAAAGCACAAAATGCTGAGACAAAGGGTTGGAGATGGTGCAGTTTCCTGATCTGTTTATGCTGCACACGACTTCAGTGTATTGGCTGGTGATTTGGGGCTGTTTCACTGATTTCAGTGAATCTTATTGAACCTCTCTATCACCCCCAGTAAACGCCCCACCCTGACCCTATATGTACCTCAGTCCATGTCTCCCACAATATCCAGGACAACCCTTAATTCTCCCTTGATCATGCCATCTATCCTCTGCCTCTACAAACCACCTGCTCTGTATCCTCACTCTTCTACAGACTTGAGTTCCTGCCCTGTCTCCTGCTCCAGCTTTCCAAGGAGCCCCCATATTCTGAGGCCAGGGAGTGCACACAGCTCCTTGCCACCTCTCTATGTCCCCCAGTATATGTCCCTTCAAGTCATCTACACCACTCTCCAGGCCTCCTCCCAGACTCCTTCTTTGGTCTCCTAGCCTGTCTGTGGCTCCCCATCTGTGACTCAGCTCAGCAGTAGCTGCTGCAGCAGCAAAGCCTGAAGTCAACAGCAAGTCCATTTATATTTACACCCGTTTATAGTATTAATAGTTGATGTTCTTTATACACCTAGGCAACCCTTTATATCTTTAAAACCTCTAACCTCTCACAGAACTACTCAAAGCACTTTCTCACCAAAATCAAGAGGTATTTATAATTTGTGGTCTAAGCCACAAACAGCAATATGCTGTTGCATATGCAGTACAGAGAGAAATAGTCCTTTCTCCTGGTACTTTTATGTCATGGTTTCTGTTTAGTTATTGTTGGGTTTTTGGTGATGCTCTATGTTTCTCTGACATAAATGGTTCTCTTCCACAAAAGCCTATTGGATAAATCCTCATAAACTCCTCTCCTGTTGTGTACAGTATCTGATACTGTTCACCATGGAAATTGCTGGGTACTGTACTCTTATGAAAATTTCCCCCATGTATATTTACAGTGCTGCATAAATGTTACATTATTACAGTAATTTGGCATTATGGGCACTAATGAAAACAGACGGGTCCCTCTTTGGAGTTGTACAGCATAAAACAACCCAAAAATACACTGCAAAACAATGGGAAGGGCATCAAAAATTCTCCCCGCAGCCTAATTCTTATCCCTGCTTCTGTTCCACTGTCTCCCTTGGCTAGAACCCCGAGTACGCCGCACAGTACTTGGTTCCAACTTAAGTTGCTCTTTAGGTTCTGAGCAGGGTGAGGCCATTGCCTTTAAGAGCTATCATGCAGCAGATTTTGAATTCTTATTACTACAGTGTGCTTATTGCTTCAGAAAAATGAAAGTGGTGTTGGTCCCTGCCCCACAGAGCTTACAATCCAAATCAGACAAACAGGAAAAAAAGGCGGGGGGGGGGATGTTTCACTAGAGGTGATTTAAGTAGTTTGGGGGGCAGTGTCATTTGCCTGGGGGCGGGGAGAAAGACTCCTTGGTCTTGTTCTGTTTCAGACTGAGGTCAATTTACACAGCAGGAGCAGATGGCCCATCCACGAAAGCTTGTGCTCCAGTATGTCAATTAGTTTATAAGGTGCCACAGGACTCTTTGCCGCTTTTACAGATCCAGACTAACAGGGCTACCCCTCTGATAGTTGACAGCATATTCTAACTTCTCTGGAGCTCTTTGTTTCTCCACCTCCGATTACATTTGCAACTCTCCACAATACAGTATCATCACGATTTTAATTAGCATGCTTTCCCTCTCTCTCACACATAGGAACTGACCATCTCATTGGGGCACCTCCTCGTCATGCGTCCATTGCCAAAGGGAGATGGACCATCAACCCGTGATGGTGTTTATATCCAACTGCAATTCCGTTTTCAGGTGAGACCACAACACTGAACATTTACATAACTTGAGAGTGCTTCATATACACTCACTGACCACCCTTCTCAACCCATTCGGGAGGCAGATCGCTGTTCCCCCATGCACGAGATGAGAAACTACTGGTGCCGGACGTGAAGGGCCCGTGTCAGAATTTACTGGACCCAGGGTTTGACCACTATGAACTCTCCTTTGTGTGCAGAGTTGTGAGAGGTTTCAGAGTAGCAGCCGTGTGAGTCTGTATTCGCAAAAAGAAAAGGTGTACCTGTGGCACCTTAGAGACTAACAAATTTATTTGCGCATAAGCTTTCGTGAGCTACAGCTCACTTCATTGGATGCATTCAGTGGAAAATACAGCGGGGAGATTTATGTACATAAAGAACATGAAACAATGGCTGTTACCATACGCACTGTAACCAGAGTGATCACTTAAGATGAGCTATTACCAGCAGGAGAGCGGGGGAAGGTAGGGGGGAACCTTTTGTAGTGATAATCAAGGTGGGCCATTTCCAGCAGTTGACAAGAACATCTGAAGAACAGTAGGGGGGTGGGGGATGGGGGAATAAACATGGGGAAATAGTTTTACTTCATGTAATGACCCATCCACTCCCAGTCTCTAGTCAAGCCTCAGTTAACTGTATCCAGTTTGCAAATTAATTCCAATTCAGCAGTCTCTCGTTGGAGTCTGTTTTTGAAGTTTTTTTGTTGAAGAATTGCCACTTTTAGGTCTTTAACCGAGTGACCAAAGAGACTGAAGTGTTCTCCAATTGGTTTTTGAATGTTATAATCCCTGACATCTGATTTGTGTCCATTTATTCTTTTACGTCGAGACTGTCCAGTTTGACCAATGTACATGGCAAAGGGGTATTGCTGGCACATGATGGCATATATCACATTGGTAGATGTGCAGGTGAACGAGCCTCTGACAGTGTGGCTGATGTGATTAGGCCCTATGATGGTGTCCCCTGAATAGATATGTGGACAGAGTTGGCAACGGGCTTTGTTGCAAGGATAGGTTCCTGGGTTAGTGGTTCTATTGTGTGGTGTGTGGTTGCTGATGAGTATTTGCTTCAGGTTGCGGGCTGTCTGTAAGCAAGGACTGGCCTGTCTCCCAAGATCTGTGAGAGTGATGGGTCGTTCTTCAGGTTAGGTTGTAGATCCTTGATGATGCGTTGGAGAGGTTTTAGTTGGGGCTGAGGGTGATGGCTAGTGGCGTTCTGTTATTTTCTTTGTTGGGCCTGTCCTGTAGTAGGTGACTTCTGGGTACACTTCTGGCTCTGTCAATCTGTTTCTTCACTTCAGCAAGTGGGTATTGTAGTTGTAAGAATGCTTGATAGAGATCTTGTAGGTGTTTGTCTCTGTCTGAGGGGTTGGAGCAAATGCGGTTGTATCGTAGAGCTTGGCTGTAGACAACGGATCGTGTGGTGTGGTCTGGATGAAAGCTGGAGGCATGTAGGTAGGAATAGCAGTCAGTAGGTTTCCAGTATAGGGTGGTGTTTATGTCACCATCGCTTATTAGCACCATTGTGTCCAGGAAGTGGATCTCTTGTGTGGACTGGTCCAGGCTGAGGTTGATGGTGGGATGGAAATTGTTGAAATCATGGTGGAATTCCTCAAGGGCTACTTTTCCATGGGTCCAGATGATGAAGATGTCATCAATGTAGCACAAGTAGAATAGGGGCATTAGGGGACGAAAGCTGAGGAAGCATTGTTCTAAGTCAGCCATAAAAATGTTGGCATACTGTGGGGCCATGCGGGTACCCATAGCAGTGCCAATGATTTGAAGGCAAACATTGTCCCCAAATGTGAAATAGTTATGGGTGAGGACAAAGTCACAAAGTTCAGCCACCAGGTTTGCCGTGACAGTATCGGGGATACTGTTCCTGACGGCTTGTAGTCCATCTTTGTGTGGAATGTTGGTGTAGAGGGCTTCTACATCCATAGTGGCCGGGATGGTGTTTTCAGGAAGATCACCAATGGACTGTAGTTTCCTCAGGAAGTCAGTAGTGTCTTGAAGATAGCTGGGAGTGCTGGTAGCGTAGGGCCTGAGGAGGGAGTCTACATAGCCAGACAATCTTGCTGTCAGGGTGTCAATGCCTGAGATGATGGGGCGTTCAGGATTTCCAGATTTATGGATCTTGGGTAGTAGATAGAATACCCCTGGTCGGGGCTCCAGGGGTGTGTCTGTGTGGATTTGTTCTTGTGCTTTTTCAGGGAGTTTCTTGAGCAAATGGTGTAGTTTCTTTTGGTAACCCTCAGTGGGATCAGAGGGTAATGGCTTGTAGAAAGTGGTGTTGGAGAGCTGCCTAGCAGCCTCTTGTTCATATTCCGACCTATTCATGATGAGGACAGCACCTCCTTTGTCAGCCTTTTTGATTATGATGTCAGAGTTGTTTCTGAGTAGGAGCCGTGTTAGTCTGTATTCACAAAAAGAAAAGGAGGACTTGTGGCACCTTAGAGACTAACAAATTTATTTGAGCATAAGCTTTCGTGAGCTACAGCTCACTTCATCGGATGCTTTCGGTGGAAAATACAGTGGGGAGATTTATATACACAGAGAACATGAAACAATGGGTATTACCATACACACTGTAACCAGAACGATCATTTAAGGTGAGCTATTACCAGCAGGAGAGTGGGGGAGAGGGGATAAACGTTTTGTAGTGATAATCTCTCTGGTCACTCGATTAAAGACCTAAAAGTGGCAATACTTCAACAAAAAAAACTTCAAAACCAGACTCCAACGAGAGACTGCTGAATTGGAATTAATTTGCAAACTGGATACAGTTAACTTAGGCTTGAATAGAGACTGGGAGTGGATGGGTCATTACACAAAGTAAAACTATTTCCCCATGTTTCTCCCATCCCCCACGGTTCCTCAGACGTTCTTGTCAACTGCTGGAAATGGCCCACCTTGATTATCACTACAAAATGTCCCCCCCACCGCTCTTCTGCTGGTAACCGCTCACCTTAAGTGATCACTCTGGTTATAGTGTGTATGGTAATACCCATTGTTTCAGGTTCTCTATGTATATAAATCTCCCCATTGTATTTTCCACTGAATGCATCCCACGAATTGAGCTGTAGCTCAGGAAAGCTTATGCTCAAATAAGTTTGTTAGTCTCTAAGGTGTCAGGAGTCCTCCTTTTCTTTTTAAGAGTTGTTTCTGAGGCTGTGGATGGCATTGTGTTCTGCACAGCTGAGGTTATTGGGCAAGTGATGTGGAAAAGCAGCAATTTCAGCCCGTGCAGTTGTGAGAGTAGCTGGGAAGCGCCTTTCCCCCAAAGCGCTTGCAGCCAGGACGCGGGACCCAGCCCTGCTCCCTGTTCCAGCCTTAGCTATTTTCATGGCATTTGAATAGTCAGTGCTCCAGTTCCCCTTTTCCACTCGTATCCGCCCCCTGGCCTCTGCCCTGAGGACGTCATGCAGCAGGAGACGGGAAAGCAGAAACCAGGCTAAATGAGGCGGAGCAGGGGAGACGCAGTAATAGGAGGGGGGTCGCCCCCTGCTTCCCCTGGGTGCCTCCCAGGTAAATATGCCTGCGGGATCCAACCGCCGAGGTCCACAGCAGCCGCTTGGGGCTCCGTCTGCTTCTGCAGCCGCAGTGGAGCGGCGCTGGAGGAGGGGACCCCGCTGCAGACAGAGCCATGTCAAATGGGGCGGGGAGGGACCGGGCTGGGAGCAGCTCCAGCCAGTCCAGCACCAGCTGGTCAAGCCGGGGCGAGCGGACTTGTGTGAGTGGAGAGGCGGCTTCTTTGGGGAAGGGCTCAGGCGGATCCCGCACAACCCGGCCTAGCGGCAGGTGACCAGCCCAGCCCATGGAGCACATGCGGGGCCAGTGAACGGGCTGCCCCAGCCCCAGCCCAGCCCGGAGGGGGAAAACAATCCTGAGCCGGGTGAGAACAGCAGCCAGGGCTGCCCCGAGAGGATCATAGCGGGCCAGGGAGCGCGCAAGTGCTGAGGCAGGGGGATCCCAGTGCAAAGGCTGGGGCCCTGGGTCTGGACTCATGTACATCAGGACACCGGACCCTGAGGGAGGCAGGCCCGCCATTGAGGGCAGTGGGCCAGAGCCTGCCCGGACCCACCTGTTTCTGGGAAATCCCGTGACTGCCGTGCAAGGCAAGTCGTGGGCCTGCCCCCACCAGGGGGCAGCAGATAAAACTGGCCTTGCCTGCACTACGGCATTAAGGTGACTTTAAGTTAAGCGGAGATACGGTCACCGCAGTAACTGAAGTGGTGTGTCGCATCCACACTCTGCTCCAGGAGCACCTCCACTCACTGAAGTGGGGCATTGTGAGGCACTCACAGCTGGAGCCCCCCACCCTGGGACCGACAGCCTGAGCTGTGGGCCTGGCATGGGGCTCACACAGCTGGAGTGTGCGACTAGCAACACAGCAGCCAGCCTGCAAGTGCCCAGCTGGAGCCAGGGTCCTGGGGGCTGACAGGTTCTCCACACCGCAGCAGCAGCTCTGGGAGCCCCTTCTGCAGGCAGGATTCTTGATGCTGCTCCCAGCTCCAGGGCAGGGAGCCTGCCAGCCGTGAAATTGACATTGTTGTCAGTTTCACAACTGCTATTATTTCACCTTTCTTCTCTGGCTCAGGCTGTCAGCCCCCGGGGACGGGGGCTCCAGCTGTGAGCCCAGCATAGAGGATGTAAGTAACACAGTGTCTGCAGACACTGCATTGCCCGAACTACATAGAATCCTAGAATATCAGGGTTGGAAGGGACCTCAGGAGGTCATCTAGTCCAACCCGCTGCTCAAAGCAGGACCAATCCCCAACTAAATCATCCCAGCCAGGGCTTTGTCAAGCCTGACCTTAAAAACCTCTGAGGAAGGAGATTCCACCACCTCCCTAGGTAACCCATTCCAGGGCTTCACCACCTTCCTAGTGAAAACATTTTTCCTAATATCCATCCATCAACCTAAGCACTATGCCTCTCGTGGAGGTGGAGTTATTAAGGTGACGTAGTGGACAAATTATATTGGTGGAAGCTACATTTTAGTGTAGATGCTTACAGGGTTAGGTCGTTGACTTAACTCTGTAGTGTAGACCAGACCACCGTGTCCCGCTGCACATGTTGGGCCATGTGGCCAATTGCATCGGCGTGCCAGGGTCTGTGTAACTATTGTCCAAAGATGCTGCATGTGCTGGGTTGGGTCTGGTGGGATGCTCCACGTCTCCCCACCGTTTGAGGCTTCCCATCAGAAAGCGCAATGAGCTATTTCAGGGACAGCATGAGGGATGGATGGGAAGTGCTGCCGGGCTCAGAATGCAGGAATGGAACTTCCTCACTGTTGTGACAGCAGGAGCCAGTTACACATGAAATGGCCCCTTTCCTACTGTGCTCTGATCTCATGCACTGAGTGATGCCTTACCTAAGAGCCCAGTGGAGAGAGCCCCATGCAGTTCCTCACCTGACCCCTGCTGGAGTTGCTCTGCCTCCCTCCCACAATGGGCAATAATATATACCTCACAGTCTGTATCTGCTTCCCACAGAATCTCAGCTCAGCTCTGTTTAGCTCAGCTTGGAAAGATGCTGTGTGACAGATTCCCAGCTGCTTTAAGTTTGGGTAGCTCCAGTGACTAGAATGGAGCTACACTGATTTACACCAGTGGATCTGGCCCTGTATCTTTTCCAATTCTAAGCTTAAGGCATTAAGTACACTTGCCTTGTTTACTCCTGGGGGAATTCTGTGCCAAAAAATTAAAAATTCTACACACAATGTTTTAAAATTCTGTAAATGTAATTTGTCAAAATAACACTATCTAATCATGCCACTTTCAACTATTTTGGTAATTTATTTAAAAAATACCTATCAGCAAGGATGTTTGTAACAATATAGACACACTCAAAATTTTGCCCAGGAGTAGAGAGTTAAAGAAACCCCTATGACAACCAAGTTCCTATTTCTCTGCCTCCCCCCCTTCCCCCCCCCGAGAGCCCAGCTGGGTGGTCAGACACTCACACTCCCACCCAGATCTCAGCCATGCCCCCCCAGTCCAGAAACTCTCACCCCCTATCCCCGCCAGAGCCCAGCTGTGGCCCCTCCCAGCCCAGACACTCACACCCTCTACGCCCCAGAGGCCAGCTGCAAGGCCCTCTGTCCCCAGCGCAGACACAAACTCCTCCTACCCCCCAGAACCCAGGCATGATCCCCCCAGCCCAGACGTTCACATCCCCTAACCCCCAGAGCCCAGCTGTGGTCCCCCCAGCCCAGATACTCACACCCTACCTTCCTCCTGAGCCGAGGGAGAAACAGCCTTGGGCTTGCATGGAGTTTCCTGCACGCCCACGCTGCCTGGTTTTGGGGCATGCTGGAAACCCTCCAATTCCCTCCCCCAGCCTTGTCTTCTATTTGTGAGATGAGCTCTGCCAGATCCTGTGGCCCCTATTGGTGGGCAACATCTCTGCCACCCATTTCTGTGGGGAAAAAATGGAAATTCTGTGCGCACAATGTTAATTTCTGCAAAATTCTGCATTGTGCAGTGGAGCAGTAAATTCCCCCAGGAATACTTGTTGTATAAATGCCAAATAATTTTGCCTCTTTGTGCTCTGGGCACAGAGGAACAGCAGGAAACTTTCCAGCCAGAGCAGCAAAGTGTAAAATAGCACCGAAACTGCATGAAGCAGCAGAGAAAAGAGCAAGAAATACCCACATCAAACACTCATTCTCAGCCTTGTTTGTTTTACACTCTCCCTGGGGGAGGAGTTTCCTAGAAGTACTTGGTCCCCTATCCACTAGCTCCTTGGGATTTGGAACAGCAAACTACAACAGACAGATAGTTGGGTCCCGCCTGGTAGTAAGTAGAACTCACTCTCTTGAAGTTGGCTGCAGGGAGTGGGGGAAAGAGAGGGAGTCTTTGTAGGAGGAGACTGAAGGTTGCAGCAGCAGAAGTTCTGGGCTCAGAGGGCAGTAGACAAGGACAATCCTTAGTTCCCTTACACACACCATGAACCCTTCACTGCCTTACCCATTAGCTCTGTTCCTTAATCTTTCTATTCCTCTATCTTCATTCCCAGCTCAGTCCCCTCTCCCCAGGTCTCATCTCTCTCTATTTCACTATTATTATGAGTGTTGAGTACTGGCATTGCACACAGTTGTTTGGAGTGGATGTTTAGTCTTTTCTTCTCCTACCTTCAGTAGCCTTTTGTTGTTTTTTCATTGTGGTTGTTGAATGCAGAAATTTCTACATCTGGGTTTTCCTAGGTTAACTGTCAGCTTTCCCAGATGTCCAGCTCTGCTCCTATAAAGATCACAACTAGTCATTGCAAGCTCAACCCCATTCTAGTACATGGATTTCTTTTAGAGTTCTTAAACTTATAATTTCGTGATTGCTTTCAGGGCTCTGCTCAAATATCTGGTTCTGGAGGTGCACTACAGGGATTCTTGCTGTTGTTGCGGTTTTGATCTTGTGTATTCACCTTGGTAAGTATTTAAGTAATTTTAAAATAAAGTATTATTTACCTCTACAGTCAAGAGAACTCCAGATTTTCATATAGAAACCAAAACCAAATTTAGCTTGTTCATAACTCCCATGATCTGAGAGTTAAATAGGTGTCCCTTGAGAGAGACACTTCATTTTAAGACTCAGTTTCAAGACTGGAGAGGTGAAATCCATAGCAGTAGAAATGGTAAGGGCCATATGTGGTCCTGATTTACACGTAACCTGTGAATGTGTGACCTTGTCTATTTCCAGATTCAAGAAAACGCTCCTTCAGTTCACAGGCAGAAGATTTCCCTAGCCCTGGCTCTTTAATTTCTGGCCCTGACTCTTAAAAAAAGAAAGCTAAATTAATGCAGAAACTGATGAGAGTGCCAAAAAAATGCTGCTCTGGCATAACAGCCAAGGCTGGCTCAGTCGAACACTGAAGTTATCAGAAGTTGGGGAGATTTTTTTTTAATTTGGGAATTTGGTCTGTTGTTTTCACAAGCTGTCTTCTGGTTATAATTAGACTGTAATCTCTTTAGGCCAGGGACCAGGTCTCTTTTATGAGGTTGTTCAGCATCTAGCATCCTCTAGGAAACATAAAAATGATACAAGTTCATTAAATTTAAATCTCAGCCCAATGTTATATTTGATTTCCTGTAATATTTTCAATTATTTTGAGCTCTTGTCTGCAGAGGGCATAAACTGAGGGCTGAGCTAGGTAGCTCCAGGAAGCCTGCTCTGGGAGATCTGACTGGCAGAAATGTGATGGTTTGTTGTTGTTTTTTAGCGGTAAACTGCTCATCAGCGAAAGGTTCTTCTGGCTGTCCTCCTCCAGAACCATGCCCTGCCGACTGGCTGTACCACCAAGGGAAATGTTATTACTTCTCTGAAAAAGAAAAGGACTGGAACTCCAGTCAGAGCTTTTGTTCCTCACACAACAGCTCCCTAACTGTAATTGAAAGCCAGCAGGAACTGGTAAGGGAATGAAATATGATAGTTTCACCCCCTCCCATCTCCTGGGATCTCTGTGATTCCCCACTCTCTCATTCTGCTCTCTCATCTGAATGGCTGTAAATCCAGTCAAGGAGTGTGACAAGGTACAGTGCACAGAAAAACATGAAGATAAGAACGGCCATACTGGGTCAGACCAAAGGTCCATCTAGCCCAGTATCCTGTCTTCCAACAATGGCCAATGCCAGGTGCCCCAGAGGAAATGAACAGAACAGGTAATCACCAAGTGATCCATCCCCTGTCACCCATTCCCAGCTTCTCTTCTGGAGTTGCTGTCTTCAACCCCGGTAGTTAATGTTTTAGAAGTTGCCCATGGAATGCCTCATTTAACCTTTGGATTGATCACATTGACAAATGCTGGTGTCTGAGGCGACTGTCTGTGAAAGCAGTGTCCCGTCTTTCTTATCTGTAACCAGACATAAGTTCTCTCAGAGTTACCAGGACCCACGGAGGACAACTAGCCTGGATACTTGTGTTAGCCCCAGTTTGGGAGTGAGGTAACAGTTCTCTTCCACTGAGATTTGCCATTTCTCTTGAATTTTAAATTTCAGTGCGGGGATGTTAGAAATGGTCCCACTCCAGCCCAGCTCTGAAATATAGGAAGAGATTCTCTCCTTTCCCTGGTCTGTCCCTTAAATGGAGCTGCAGCAGTGAACAGGGCCCCAAAAAGCCCCATAACCAGCCAGAAGAGAACTGCCTCAGCTGAAGGGAGCGCTGCACAGCCCCCATCCCTAACCTCAGCATAGTGGTCATACTGGGGGCAGAAGGAGAGTCTGCAGAGCAAGCTGCTCTGTGGGTTCGGGCAACTCCATGTTGCAAAGCTGCACACAGCCAACCCAGGAAGGTCTGTTCTGAATTAGAGGAGGCTTTTGGGCTGCGCTTAGTTGTGCTAGGGGCCACACTGGCCCTAGCCACCGCAGAAGTTTGCTTCCCTTTGTCTCCACTCTGTCCAGACTGCACCTGTTTGTGCGGTGGCTCCTAGATGGGCAGTACACACTCCCACCCTACACCTTCACTACAGGAAACTTTGCACTGTACTGAAGCTCCTTATCTTCACTTTCAAGACCCTCTATAATCTGGCTGCTGACTGTAACTCTGCTCTCAATTTCTCCTACTTCCCACCTTGCCTAGTATGCTCCTTCCAGTCTTGTTGCCTCACTGCTCCCTTCATCTTTTTCCATGCTTGGTTTGGGCACCATCTGTTTTCTTGCTTCCAACACTTGGAACAATTCCTCTCTCTTCATTCACATCCCTCTATAAAACCTACTTCTTCCAGGAATCCTTCTTCTGGTCTCTACACCAATGATTTCTCCAATCTGCTTTGCCTAAACTGTTGTCCACTGTTCTGTTGATGTCACACTGTAGGCTGTTCAGGGCAGGGACATAACTTATTCTCTATTTTTGTACAGTCCTGTGCTCATGAGTCTACGTAAATACATAATAATTGTCTATGTTCATCCAGGTTCTTATAGTAGACTCTGTACATTGCTACAATGTCAGAGCGCCTCCATGGCTCAATATAAATGCTTCATATTAGTCCATGGCAGTCTTTTGAGCAGAGACTTCCAATCTGGCTGAATTTTGGGGTGCTTTTCTTTATGTGGGTATCACAGGATCCACACTTATGATTTGGATGTCAGCTCTCAAGAGGAGAAAGGCTGGTACATTAACCCATAGTCCTCTGGGAGAGGGAAAGATCATCCTTTCATTTTCTAGTCTGGAACAAAGATTGCTCCTTGTGGTTTTTTTCCTACAGAAATTTATAATGAAAATAACAAGGCAAGATCCATGGATTGGACTTCGCAAGACAGGAGAAGAATTCCATTGGGTAAACAGGACTCCATTAGATACAAATCTGTAAGTTGATATTGACTTGTATTGCCCTGAATACATGATGACAGAAGGGTTAATGAAGGGTTCTTGGAATAAGCAGAATTTATGGAGTGATTTGAAGGTAGAGTTAAAATGCTGGCGATACAAGTAGCATTGTCTCTGATGCATCTGAGATTATGAGACTGCAGAGAGGATGATAGACTGGGGTAGGCAGCTAGATTTTTGAATCTTTCATGTAGCATTGGCAAAATCATAGGAGGTGTTAAGGTGGAAAGAAAAGCTGAGAACACAAAGGAAAGAATCCTAAGGAGCAAAGAGAGAGAGAGAAACAGAGAGAGGAGGAAGAGGACTTACTAAAGTTGGTGCTGAAGGAGCGGTCAGCAAAGCAGGAGTGAATCCAAGAAAGCCCGATGTTACAGAGTCTGAGAGGAGAGAGAGATCAGTGGTATAAAGGCAGCAGGCACACCAGAAAGGCTGACAGAGAAGTGCCCCTTTGAATTAGCAAATCAAAGGTTGTTTGTGACCTTGGTCAGGCATTTTCACTGGAATGGAGAGGGCTGAGGATAGACTGGAGAGTACCAAGAAGATGAGGCCAACGCAACAGGAGCAGACAGCGTATCTTAAGGTACATCTACATGGCACACCACTGGTGGCAGTGTGTAGGGTATGTATAGCTGCATGCTGCAGTGGAAAAGCAGGCTGTGTTCACACTGTGGTGGTGTGCAGTCACACACAGCCGTGAAAAGCTCTGGTCGGGGGGTGGCAGTGGAGAAAGGCTCCTGCAAGTCCCTACTGCCAAAGCCTTTCCCACTGCTCCCCCTCTATTTGAGCCTTTCACTTATGCCAGGGCCTTTCACTGTGGCAGGGAATCCCCTTTACTGGAGCCGGAAAAGGAATTCTCCTTAAATGACCCATCCGGGCAGATGAGCAAGCACCTAGAAACACCTCTTTGGTGTTTGGTGAGATGGCAAAATTTGCAGATGATACAAGACTACACAAGATAGTTAAGTCCAAAGCAGACTGTAGATAGTTACAAAGGCAACAAAATGGCAGATGAAATTCAATGTTGCTAAATGCAAAGTGATGCACATGGCAAAATATAGTCTCAACTATACATGTAAAATGATTGGGTGTAAACGAGCTGTTACCACTCAAGAAAGAGATCTTGAAGTCATTGTGCATAGTTCTCTGAAAACATCCACGCAGTGTGCAGCAGCAGTCAAAAAAGCAAACAGAATGTTGAGAATCATTAAAAAAGGGATAAATAATAAGACAGAAAAATATCATATTGGGTGGCACTTACCTCAGGCGGCTCCTGGTTAGCGGCGGAGCAGGGCTAAGGCAGGCTCCCTGCCTGCCCTGGCTCCGCACGGCTCCGGAAGCGGCCGGCATGTCCCTGTGGCCCCTAGGCGCAGCTGTGATCAGGAAGGCTCCTCGTGTTGCCTCCGCCTGTGCAGGTCCCATTCACTAGGAACCCCCTAGCCCCCTGCCCAAGCCCTGAGCCACTCCCGTGCTCTAAACCCCTTGGCCCCAGCCCAGAGCCCCCTCCTGAACCCCAAACCCCGCATTCCCGGCCCCACCCCAGAGCCCGCTCCCCTATCCGGAGCCCTCATCCTCTCCCGCATCCCAACCCCCTGCCCCATCCCAGTGAAAGTGAGTGAGGTTGGGGGAGAGTGAGTGTCGGGGGGGAGTAAGTGAGTGGGAGGTGGGGCCTCGGAGAAAGGGCGTGACCTTGGGGGAGGGGCTGGGCAAGGGTGTTCAGTTTTGTGCCATTAGAAAGTTTGCAACCCTAACCAACCACCTGATGTTTAATTCTAGAGATTGTTAGTGTGACTGTGTGACCTGATTTCCATTTCTGGGTCACTGCAGGTGAGGAGAAGGGCGAGCTGTTAGGTAGCCAGGACCTAAGTTCCCTCTGAGCTGCACGGCCGCGCAGGTACTCAGGGCTGCAGCGGGGAGAGATGCCTCTCCCCCAACCCTGGAACTGCTGTGCTGGGGAGAAGCGCCCCAACCCAGCCCCGGATCTTCCACGGCCTAGGGGCAGGTGTCATGGCCAGGGGAGAGGCGCCTGACTCCAACCCAACCCAGCCCTGGCCAGGACCTGCTGCGGCCAGGGGATGGGTGCCCCTCTCCCGGCCCCAACCCTGCCCCAGATCAGACCTCCTGTGGTGGGGAGAGGCGCCTCTCCCCTCCCAGCCCAGGTGCTACTTGGGGGGTGAGAGTTGGGGGAAGTTCTCTCTCCCCGCCATAGGCCCGGGGTAGGCTGCACCCCAAACCCCGCATCCCCAGCCCCATCACACAGCCAGCATCTCGAGCCAGAGCCCTCACCCCCAATCTTCTGCCCCAGCCCTGATCCCTCCTTCCACACACCGTACCCCCTAGGCCTCCCCCCCGCCACATGACATTTGTTATGTGCACCAATATGGATGATGTCACACATCACCTCCTTATTCGTGCACATAACAAAATTCATTCTGCACATGTGTGGGAAAAATGAGAGGGAACACGGGCCAGGACTCAAGCCATGAAGGGCTTTAATCATAGACTCAACAGCTAAAATATTACCCAGAAGCAGATCGTGAGCTAGTGAAGTTCACAAAGGATTGGTGTACTCTGATGTCCTGATTTCCATTTCTGCAGCTGTCCCAGCTTTCATGAAGCTTTCATGGGTAGCCCCACATACAGCTCAATGCATTTATCCGGTCTGGAGGTCACAGGTGCCTGGAGAACTGTGGCAAGGGCCACATCTGAGAAAAATGGGGCACAGCCTAGCCAGCTGCAGCTGGAAACAGCACTTTGGGGTTCGTGAAGTGTGTCAGATTCCCAGTAGCAGATGGGGATCTATAATCGCCCACAGGCTGTAATCCTCTTTGACAAATAGTGACAAATGCCCTCAGTAATGATGTGGAACCATCCCCCCAATACCCTGAAGCTCCTTTCCCAATGCATCCTTCTAGTATTGTTTCCATTTTACCTGACTCTTAGCCATTTTGCTCACTCTAGTCCCAAACTCAGCCAGACATTGGAAAAACCAAAGGAACGTGCACCATGTGGGCCACATGAGGAAAGACTTTGTGTATCATCTGCATATTGATGACATCATAGCCCAAACCACCCGTACACCTGTGCTGAGCAGGAAAAGGAATTCCCCTTAAATGACCCATCCGGGCAGATGAGCAAGCACCTAGAAACACCTCTTTGGTGCTGTCAGACAGGAATGGAGGAATACCCATATATAAATAATCCAATGTGCTGATTGCAAACCCAGGTTATTCATGTCATAGATCAAAAATGAAAGAAGACTTCGTAAAGGTTAAGGAAAACGTGTGGGAGACCTGAACTGGAGAGTTTTTGTGTTCTGAGGATCTGCTTCTGCTGTCACTTGCAGGACCGGGTCTAGGCACCAGCAAACCAAGCACGTGCTTGGGGTGACACAAGTCCAGGGACGGCATTCCGGGTGTTTTTTTTTTTTTCTTGTTTGGGGTGGCAAAAAACCTAGAGCCGGCCCTGGTCACTTGCACTGGTGTAACTTCACTGAAGTCTCTGGAATTGCACCAGTGTAAAACTAGCATGAGTGAGGAGGAGATTCAGCTCCACAGCTTTTTAAAAAGTGTAACACTAGCCGTGAATTTCCAGATATTTAGTTTGTTACAAAATTCTTGTAAAATGATATTTGCTGAAATTACTAGTAACTCCATGTTAAGTAAGCTTTCTGTCTGGGAATTAAATACATAATCTCTTTTATATTAAGAAAATTCCCATCTTCCCCTTTGCAATACATTTCATGTAGTAAATTAGGGTGAAACACTGGGGGTCTCTCAAGAGGATCTGTTACCAACAGAGGATTCCCTCGTTCAGTGGAATTATTTGATGGTAAATTTCAAGGTAACAGTTTTTTTCATTCTCTCTTGCAGGTTGGCAGTAAAGGGTTCTGGAGAGTGTGCCTATATTGAATCAGATGTGGTCTCCAGTTCTGGATGCTCATTACCCAGGGGTTGGGTCTGTAAAAAAAGCTCTTAGCTCTGTGTACTCATGCTTCACTCAGCCAATTAAAGTAAAACGCAGGGTTCAACTGTCAGAGTTGAGGGCAACTGCAGCTGTATTTCCCCTCAGTGATCCAGCAAGGGCACCTAGTCTCAGGCTTGCTGCATCGCTCTCCCTTCTGACTGGGGTATTTCCAAGGCTGCACAGTTCCCTGTCTTTATTGTGTTGTTCCCAGCACAGACAGGTTGGCCAAGGACACCTGCTTGCTTTCTCCTCTGAGACAGTTAACAAGTGTAATTGCTACAGTTATAAGATACCACACAGCACTTCCTATAACAGCCCACTTTATTCTTATGGTAAAAATCATTACGGAGAAAACATTCAAAACAATAAAAGACATTACACACATGCTACTAAGCTTCCCAGAATTCACCCTCACATGGATTCTGGCAGGAGCAGTTCTTCCCTCCCCCCTAACCAACAGATTCCTTGTGGTTACAAGTTCATCACAGCTTCAGCTCAGAACAAGCTCAATAGGGCCAGTCCTTCCAACCCTACCAGAAGGATTGGGGCCTTCTGTGGACCAGAGGTCCTGTCTGTTTGCTGGATCAGGAAGAAGGCCCTGAACTGGTTGAAAATCAGGTTTTTTATCCAAAAATCTTTTTTTGTCTGTTGGTCCCTGGAGAGTCCAGTTTGAAATAGTAGAGGCGCACTTTTCCGGGTGGTGGTGTCTCTCTGGAGATATTACAACCTGAGTGAATGTACCTAATTACCCCCTGCTGTTCTCTTATTTATCCATCCCATGGAGACACATACATTTCCGCAGTAATACAGACAAAGTTACATTTTAATACGGTGGACCCCCAAAGGTATTCACCTATTTCAGTAAGGTCTAACTTAGTTCAATAAAGTTCCTTCGGGATATTGTAGGAACTTGTCAGTCTGTTATATCAACAACATCTTGAAAGCTATAAATGCAATGTAGCCTCAGTACATTTACATACATTTCAAAGCACTAACAACTGTAGGTTAGCAAAATCTCTTCCCAAAAACACTAACCCACAACCACCCCACCTGGGTTCAGAAAGGAAGGAGAAAGATCTATTAGCCATGAACTGAGAACTCAGCCAGAGTTAAACAAGCTGGTGTGCTGTGAATGCTGCTTGTCAGTCTCATCTCATCTCATTGATTCCTTGTGCTCTCCCCCTCTCACCAATCTCTTTGGTGTATCCACCTGTTCTTTCTCATCCAATAGTGAGCGTATGTCTATACTGCAATCAGAAGTGTGACTGTAGCACTTGTAGACATACCCAAGGTAGCTTTGATCTAGCTAGCTCAAATTACAATAGTAATGCAACCACAGCAACACGGGTTGTACAATCCTGCTGGGGCCCTTGGGTATGCAGTTGAGCTGCTAGCCTGTACTGCCACAGCTTCCGTGCTATTGTTACACAATCTAGTTAGATCAAAGCTACCTCAAGTATGGCTATGCTTGCTGCAGTCTCACCTCTGATTGCAGTGTGCCCTTAGAGTCTAAGCTCCTTGGCTAGCTAGCTCAATCCATCTTTTTGTCATGTTTGTGCAGTGCCTACCACAATGGGGCCATTATCTCTAGGCATTATCGCAATACAAATAGTTAATACTACTACTGAGAGTCACTTTCCAACCTAAGCCGATCAGAGGATGAGATTCAAATAATTCCTGGAACCACATAAGTTTGTAGCACAAGATTCAGTTCAGGGGCATCTACTAGGGTCACTTTCTTTTGACACCCAAAGAACATATGCTGGGGAAGCAGTCCGAAGGGCTGTTGCAGTCTAGCAGTAAAGTTTAAGGTAGGTGCGGCATGTTCCCATCCGACCCTGAGCTAGGTAGGAATGGAATCTTAGGTTTCTGAGTGAGGGCATGTCTATGCTACGGGTACTACAGTGGCAGCACTCCAGCTATGCTGCTGGATCACCACAGAGTAGAGGCTTCCTACATTGATGGAAACCGTTTTTCCATTGATGTAGGTAATCTGCCTCCCCAAGGAATGGTAGCTAAGTTGATGGAAGAATTCTTTCCAAGCACCAGGGGTTAGGTCAGTTTACCTATTGTGCTCAGAAGTGTGAATTTTTCACACCCCTGAGCTAAATGTTAAGTGTAAATCATGGCTCAGTATATTAAATTTGTTAGTCTCTAAGGTGCCACAAGTACTCCTTTTCTTTATATGAATCTAGTAATTTCTCTGTTGAGATAGTTCTAAGAATAGTGAGGGATAAACGAGAGCAAGGTGGCTGTCAGACATTGACCACTGTGAGTGAGTTTATGTGGCCCAGCCTATTGATTCTAGCTGCTGGTGACGTTTGACTCTTACGGTAAGAAACCATTCCAAATCAGCTATCAGCAGTTGGGAAGGATCAGGAGTTACCATTAGTCTGAGAAGACTGAAAGTCCTCTGATGTGAGAGAGGTCTGAAGAAAAATACCAGCTTTCATTTTAAAAATAATTTTCCTTTGACGAGCAGAGGCAATAGAACCAACACAGACCCCACTGGCAGTTTGTCACTGAATGTGTTTCCCAAAGTCCATGGAGCTAGTCCTTCAGCTGGTGTAAATCAGTGTAATTCCATTGACTCAAGTGGAGGTGTGCCAGTTTACACCAGTCAAGGATCTGGCTCCTTGTGTGCTTTGGGGTTCCCTCCACCCACCTCTATAGGTATGGAAGTTAGTCTTTGTGAGCTGTTGCACCGTGCACATGGGTTTTTTTTGGAGGGAGCCCCCGGACCAATTTATAAAGTTTGTATGTGCCTGCTGGTTAGTGAAAAGCAGATATCTTGACATTCTCATTTGTTAAAAATGTCTCTGTTTTTCCATGCATGTAAAATTATGCCTTGTTTTACAAACTGTTTATTTACAGGTTTCAGAGTAGCAGCCGTGTTAGTCTGTATTCGCAAAAAGAAAAGGAGTACTTGTGGCACCTTAGAGACTAACAAATTTATTAGAGCATAAGCTTTCGTGAGCTACAGCTTATGCTCTAATAAATTTGTTAGTCTCTAAGGTGCCACAAGTACTCATTTTCTTTTTGTTTATTTACTGTATTTACACTGCCAATTTCCCCCCATAATGGTCTGTTTTTACTATTCTCTTTGCCTTGTCTTTTTTTTCAATGCATTTTTATTTATTTTATTTTATTTGTTTAGTTTATAGTTTATTTGCTATTTGGTTTTGTCCATCATATGTACAGTAACTCCTCACTTAACGTTGTCCAGTCACTGTTGTTTCGTTGCTGATTAATTAGAGAACATGCTCCTTTAAAGTTGATCAGTGCTCCCTTATAATGTTGTTTGGCAGCTGCCTGCTTTGTCCCCTGCTCGCAGAAAGAGCAGCCCATTGGAGCTAGCTGGTGGGGCTTGGAACCAGGGTGGGCCGGCAGCCCCCCCATCAGCTCCCCTAAGTTCCCTGTGCAGCAGTCACCCAGCAGGTTATCAATTGCCGGGCAGTCCAGCTGTCCCTCTCCCCACTGCTGTGCGCTGCTCCTGCCCTCTGTCTTGGAGCTGCTCTCAGGAGCCTCCTGCTTGCTGTGGGGAGTGGGGGGTGGAAGAAGAGGGGTATTAATGTCAGGGTGTCCCCCTCCCCCCACTCCTGCCCCCCGCTCCTGTACCCCACCCCCCAGAGCAGGACGGGGACACAACAGGGCTCAAGACAGAGGGAGCTTGCTGGCAGCAGCTGCTGTCTCAACTTGCTGATCTATTTAAAAATGTACTTAGAGTGCGGTCAGCATACCTAAAGGGGAAATGCGCGTCTCTCTCTCACACACACACGGTGTCTCTCTCTCTCACACACACACACACACACACACACACACACACACACGGTGTGTCTCTCTTTCTCTGTCATGCTGTGTCTCCTCCCTCCATTCCTGCTGCCTTGTAGAGTGTGATGCTACATTAACAGCGTGTTAACCTTTGAGTGACCCTCTTCCACCCACTGACCTCTACAGCAAGTAAAAACAACGAGGAGTCCTTGTGGCACCTTAGAGACTAACAAATTTATTTGGGCATAAGCTTTCATGGGCTAGAACCCACTTCATCAGATGCATGGAGTGGAAAATACAGGAGCAGGTATAAATACATGAAAAGATGGGAGTTGCCGTACCAAGTGTGAGGTCAGTCTAAAGAGACAATTAAATTAACAGTAGGATACCAAGGGAGGAAAAATAACTTGTATTGGTATTGAGAGTGGCACATTTCAACAGTTGACAAGAAGGTGTGAGTAACAGTAGGGGGAAATTAGTATGGGGGAAATTAGGTTTAGGTTTTGTAAGGACCCACCCACTCCCAGTCTTTATTCAGGCCAAATGTGATGGTGTCCAGTTTGCAAATTAATTCCAGTTCTACACTTTCACGTTGGAGTGTGTTTTTGAAGTTTTGTCGTCGAAGAATTGCCACTTTTAGGTCTGTTATTGAGTGGCCAGGGAGATTTAAGTGTTCTCCTACTGGTTTTTGAATGTTATCTATAGCAAGTAGATATTCCATGTATGTGTGAACATGTGTTGTGTAATTAATTAATACAATTCTCATCACTTTCAGATGATTGGATGATACTATTCTATCATTATTTATATGTCTAACTTAGTTGTTCCCCATGTGTTGCCATGAAAATTCAGAAACACATCTAAGTCTTAAAGTATTAAAGTGTATTACACAACATATGTTTACAGTTACATAATATGGGGTATAGTAGAATTTATTCATAGATACTAAGGTCAGAAGGGACCATTCTGATCATCTAGTCTGACCTCCTGCACAGCGCAGGCCACAGAATCTCACCCACCCACTCCTATGAAAAACCTCACCCATGTCTGAGCTATTGAAGTCCCTAAATCATGGTTCAAAGACTTCAAGGAGCAGAGAAGCCTCCCTCAAGTCAACCATGCCCCATGCTACAGAGGAAGGCGAAAAACGTCCAGGGCCTCTCCAATCTGCCCTGGAGGAAAATTCCTTCCCGACCCCAAATATGGCAATCAGCTAAACCCTGAGCATATGGGCAAGATTCACCAGCCAGATACCCAGGAAAGAATTTTCTATAGTAACTCAGATCCCATCCATCTAATATCCCATCTCAGGGGATTTGGCCTATTTACCCTGAATATTTAAAGATCAATTACTTACCAAAATCCCATTATCCCATCATACCATCTCCTCCATAAACTTATTGAGTAGAATCTTAAAACCAGATAGATCTTTTGCCCCCACTGCTTCCCTTGGAAGGCTATTCCAAAACTTCACTCCTCTGATGGTTAAAAACCTTCGTCTGATTTCAAGTCTAAATTTCCTGGTGGCCAGTTTATACCCATTTGTTCTTGTGTCCACATTGGTGCTGAGCTGAAATAATTCCTCTCCCTCTCCTGTATTTATCCCTCTGATATATTTATAGAGAGCAATCATATCTCCCCTCAACCTTCTTTTAGTTAGGCTAAACAAGCCAAGTTCCTTAAGTCTCCTTTCATAAGACAAATTTTCCATTCCTCGGATCATCCTAGTAGCCCTTCTCTGTACCTGCTCCAGTTTGAATTCATCCTTTTTGAACATGGGAGACCAGAACTGCACACAGTATTCTAGGTGAGGTCTCACCAGTGCCTTGTATAACGGTACTAAAACCTCCTTATCCCTACTGGAAATGCCTCTCCTGATTCATCCCAAAACCGCATTAGCTTTTTTCACAGCCATATCACATTGGCAGCTCATAGTCATCCTATGATCAACCAATACTCCAAGGTCCTTCTCCTCTTCCGTTACTTCTAATTGATGCGTCCCCAGCTTATAACTAAAATTCTTGTTATTAATCCCTAAATGCATAACCTTACACCTCTCACTATTAAATTTCTTCCTATTACTATTACTCCAGTTTACAAGGTCATCCAGATCCTCCTGTGTAATATCCCGATCCTTCTCCGAATTGGCAATACCTCCCAGCTTTGTATCATCTGCAAACTTTATTAGCACACTCCCACTTTTTGTGCAGAGGTCAGTAATAAAAAGATTAAATAAGATTGGTCCCAAAACCGATCCCTGAGGAACTCCACTGGTAACCTCCCTCCAACCTGACAGTTTGCCTTTCAGTAGGACCCGTTGCAGTCTCCCCTTTAACCAATTCCTTATCCACTTTTTGATGTTCATATTGATCCCCATCTTCTCCAATTTAACTAATAATTCCCCATGTGGCACGGTATCAAATGCCTTACTGAAATCTAGGTAAATTAGATCCACTGCATTTCCTTTATCTAAAAAATCTGTTACTTTTTCAAAAAAGGAGATTAGGTTGGTTTGGCACGATCTACCTTTTGTAAAACCATGTTGTATTTTGTCCCATTTACCATTGACTTCAATGTCCTTAACTAATTTCTCCTTCAAAATTTTTTCCAGGACATTGCATACTACAGATGTCAACCTAACTGGCCTGTAGTTACCCGGATCACTTTTTTTCCCTTTCTTAAAAATAGGAACTATATTAGCAATTCTCCAATCATTCGGTACTATTCCTGAGTTTACAGATTCATTAAAAATTCTTGCTAATGGGCTTGCAATTTCAGGTGCCAATTCCTTTAATATTCTTGGATGAAGATTATCTGGGCCCACCGATTTAGTCCCATTAAGCTGTTTCAGTTTCGCTTCTACCTCTGATATGGTAATATCTACCTCTATATCCTCCTTCCCATTTGTCATGCTACCATTATCCCCAAGATCCTCTTTAGCCTTATTAAAGACTGAGGCAAAGTATTTGTTTAGATATTGGGCCATGTCTAGATTATCTTTAACCTCCGCTCCATCCTCAGTGTTAAGCGGCCCCACTTCTTCCTTCTTAGTTTTCTTCTTATTTATATGGCTATAGAACCTTTTACTATTGGTTTTAATTCCCTTTGCAAGGTCCAACTCTACTCGACTTTTAGCCTCTCTCACTTGATCCCTACATGTTCTGACCTCAATTAGGTAGCTTTCCTTGCTGATCCCTCCCATCTTCCACTCCCTGTATGCTTTCTGCTTCTTCTTAATCACCTCTCTAAGATGCTTGCTCATCCAGCTTGGTCTACAACTCCTTCCTATGAATTTTTTCCCCTTTCTTGGGATACAGGCTTCCGATAGCTTCTGCAGTTTTGATTTAAAGTAATCCCAGGCCTCCTCTACCTTTAGATCCATAAATTCTTCAGTCCAATCCACTTCCCTAACTAATTGCCTTAATTTTTGAAAGTCAGCCCTTTTGAAATCAAAAACCCTAGTTGCAGATTTATTTTTGTTAATCCTTCCATTTAGTTTGAACTGAATTAGCTCATGATCATTTGAGCCAAGATTGTCCCCTACAACCATTTCTTCTATGAGGTCCTTGCTACTCACCAAAATTACATCTAAAATGGCATCCCCTCTAGTCGGTTCAGCAACTACTTGATGAAGGAATCCATCAGCTATCGCATCTAGGAAAATCTGAGCCCTATTATTATTACTAGCACTGGTCCTCCAGTCTATATCTGGGAAGTTAAAGTCTCCCATGATCATGCAGTTTCCATTAGTATTTACTTTATTAAAGACATTAAAAAGGGCTCTATCCATATCCAAATTAGATCCCGGAGGTCTATAGCACACCCCAAGCACTATCGTAGGAGAGGCTTTACTAGTTTTCTTCCCCAATGTAATTTTTGCCCAGACAGACTCTGTCTTATCCATTGCATTGCTTCTTATTTCTTTACATTCTACCTCATCATTAATATACAATGCTACTCCACCCCCTTTACCTTTGTTTCCGTCTTTCCTAAAGAGCACATACCCTTCAATACCTGTAGTCCAGTCATGACTACTATTCCACCATGTTTCTGTTATCCCTATAATATCTGGTTTCACTTCCTGCACCAGTAGCTCTAGTTCCTCCATTTTGTTACCTAGACTCCTCGCATTGGTGTACAAACATCTTAATTTTTGCTGTTTGGCCTTGCTCACATTTTGTACCCTATTAGGCACAGTCATTCTACATCCAGTATAATCTATTAGACTAGTATCCACTCCGCCCTCACTCCTTATATACATTCTCTTACCCACGGCTGTATCCATTCTTACTTCATCTTCTTCCCTCTCAATGCTAAAATCTGGCGTGGAGATTTTCTGGACATCTCCCATCCATCTCCCCCCAATTCCTAGTTTAAAGCTCTCTTTATCAGTTGTGCCAGCCTCGATCCTAGAAGTCTATTTCCTTCCCTACTCAGATGAAGTCCATCCCGAGAGAACTGACCTCTGTCCATGAATGCCTCCCAGTGGTCATACATCCCAAAGCCCTCCTTATAGCACCACTGCCTAAGCCATCTGTTGACAGTCATAGTCTTGTCAGACCTTTGTTGCCCTTCTCTAGGAACAGGAAGGATCCCGCTAAAGATCACCTGAGCCTCAATTTCCTTAAGCGTCTTCCCCAGCCTAGCATAGTCTCCCTTAATACTTTCCAGCGAGAATCTAGCCCGTATCATTTGTTCCCATATGAAGGATAATTAGGGGATTCTTTCCCGCTCCCTTTAGGATCCTTTTCAACCTCAGGTCTACATCCCGTATCTTAGCACCCGGAAGACAGCACACCCTTCTATTCTCAGGATCAGCTCTAGTTACAGGCCTGTCTATTCTTCTCAATAAAGAGTCCCCGATCACATAGACCTGCCTTTTCCTGGTGACAGTGCTATTCTCCAGTGTCTCCCCTGTTCTCTCTGGCTGCAAGTTCTTTCCATTTCTATTTTCCCTTACAATCTTCTTCAACCTATCCTGTATCCTCCTGGGGCTCATATTTGGTGTAGTCTCCCTTGACTCTTCCTCTTTTCCTATAGGACTAGCCTCTCTTCTCTTCTCCCTTACCCTTCCACCTTCAACAAGTACCTGCTGAGCCCCTTCTTCATTTTCCAACTCTGCAAACCTGTTCCTAAGCTCTATTTCTCCTTCACTAGCCCATCTTTTTCTCTGCCTGGTTCTTTGAGTCACATGTTTCCACTGACCACTTTCCTCATCCAGTCTCCCCTCAAAATTCCCCAGCCCTGCTTCCATCCTTGAGTCTGAGCTTTTCCCTTCAGATACCTCATATCTTTGCTCCATCATCTGTTCAAACCCCTTCCTAAACTCAACCAGACTTTCCACCTGCATCTCCAAACCTCAGATCTTTTCCTCCATCAGCTCTATCAGACAACATTTCATGCAGACAAAACTCTTACCGGTTCCCCCCTCCAGGATCATGTACATACCACAGCTTCCACATCCAGTCATCCTCAATGTGTCTTTCACTGCAGGAGTCACTCCCACAGCTGCCTCTGTATCTGTCATCTCCTTCCCACCTAAATCCTGTTAATCTGGGAAACACAAGCCACACCAAAAAGACCACACCCCCCAGCAAAAGCAAACCTCAAACAAGCACCACAATCCAAACTCCCCTATTTAGAGCTCTGTTCACTCACTCCTGTGCCACTGCCTGACTGGCTGGCTACCTTTATAGGGCCCCTAGTCAGAAGCCCCACCCCCTAGGCAGGGCTCAGCTGCTCTCTCAGCACAAAGCCCCACCCCCTAATCAGGCTCAGCTGCTCTCCCAGCACAAAACCCCTACACACACACAAATACAAATACTAAAAATACAAAACCAAGTACAACTACCTTCTCCTCCAACAGAACTCCCACTCAAACTCCCCTGTTTAGAGCTCTGTTTGCTAGCTCCTGTGCCGCTGCAGCTGTCTGTGTGACTTCTGCTTATTCACATGGCAGAGTTTTTAAAATATTGGCATTTTACCACCATACTTTTAGAAACGTAATAAAATATGTACTAGTCATAAAGGTTATTCATCCGCCATGTTTCATGTCTTAAAGTCTTGTGATAAGCAGATTGAACTGAATAGTTTTTAACAATAGGCCAATGTACATTTTTATTCTTTCTCATAATTAATTAAGCCTCCCAAAAAATTCAGCTCTGGGCAGACACCAAGCATGGAAAATTTCAGCTGTTAAAGGGGAATGTTTAGAAAAGTTCTAAGAACAGGTAAGTTATAATAGAAACTATTTTATGACCTTGACTCTGGCAGGCACAGGCACTATTTGCTCTCATGTCACGTATCTAAATGCTTTAGCATTAGGTAACTTAGGGCCAGATAATGAGCCCCTTACACTGATGAGCAGTTACACAAGTAGTTCCATTGCAGTCTCCCATATTTCAGGATGAATGAAGTAATTTAATATTAACTGGAGCATGGACTGGAATTCAAGGTCAACCCCTCCCAGGTGAATGCCCTAACCATCAGCCTACAGAGTTATTCTCACTCTGGCCCTGTAAATTTTAATTATTTGATACAAAGTGGAACAGCTTCAACAAGAGAGATTGAACAAGTCACACCCCAGAATATGCTATAATAGCCCAATATCTAGGGCATTTGCTGATGACATGGGAGTACTGCGCTCAAATCCCTGATCCACATTAGTCAGGGGTGGCATTTGAACCTGGGTCTCCCACACCCAAGTGACTGCTTTAATCACTAGACTTTTGGGTAAGGGCAGTGGCACTTCAGTTTTTTGTGAGGAATGGCTGACAAGATATAGGCACCTGACTTGCAGAGGAGCAGCGCTTAAGCCGCACCCTTCTCCTTGTCATCTCCTATTGGTTAACTTAGGTGGCTCCCTGCTCACCTTGCTGACTTCTGAAGGGTCTTTGCTTAGGGACTTTGGGCACCTAATTTGGGGCTGTGGATACTGCTAGATGGCATGGCACCGAAATGTTAGGTGTTGCAATGCTAAACTTGAGTCCCCTTTGTGGATCTAGCCCAAATTTTCTACCCCACATATGCAAGGGCACATTTTCAGATATTCAGTTTACTTCAGGGCTTTTATTTTTTCCTACTTAATAATGGAGACATTACAGGATAATCCTTTGCTAAGTTTCCCAGACTTGTTGTTTGAGTACCCCCCCCCCCGCCATCATAATGATTTTTTTTGTTTTTAAAACACAATTTAAAAAATATATAGTGGGCTGGAGGGGGCTTTCAGCTCCCTGGTAAAGTTATGCCATGAAAGGGAAAGTAGGACTGATTTCTATGCATCTGATGGCATCACCCCCTCTTTGGATAATGTTCACTTCAGAGAAGACTTATCCTGGGGGCTTAAAAATACTTCTGAAGATCCAATGTATTGTCCTTATGGAATGGAGCAGATTGCAACAACCATCAGGTAATTTACTAAAAATTTCCTATGGAAGGAGACCTCTATTTCTCTCTCTCGGCTAGGTCCAAAGATCATCAGTGTAGGTCATCACTTGATTAGGTATGGAGGCAGACTCAGAAGGAATTGGATGGCTGATGAAGGACTAACCCCCACATTCCAGGGCCTCACCCCGCAGTTTTGTTCTGTCTCCTCTAGATACTGGCAGGGCTGGGGGATTCAGCACCTACTGCAAGAGGGAGAATAATAAAAATAAATTAAAAAAAATGAAGAGTTGGGTTTTTCTCTTGCCTGGAATTACCACAGCCCCCAACCCTGCATGTTGAGATAACAGGCTAGGAGGAAGTGGAGGAAGGTTCATATAGGAGCCCAAGGCTGTGCCCTGCCTGCTCGGTGTCCCTGCTATCAGGTGCAGAAGGAGAGGTTTTTGCCTTGTGTGCTCCAGCTGCCTCATGCTGGGTCAGAAAAGTTTCACTTAGACTGTCTGACCCTGATCCAAGAACCAGTTCTCCAGGAGTTTGCCACGAGTGGGGCTGGGGAGCCTGACAGCCTGGCCCAAACATCTCAAAGGATGATGGAAAACTGAAGAGAGCCTTTCAGCTGTTGGAAGTGCTTATATCAAAGGGCAACGGCCTGGCAGAGGGAAACCATCAGGAGGCCTGGCTCAATCCACCACAGGCACAGCAAGGAGCTGCCAGTGAGACCATTTAGGTGTATGCCCTCTCACAGCGTAGGTCTTATGACTCCCATCCCTTCCGTCACCGGGAATTCTGTTTCCATCCCTTAGCCCGAGGGGAAGTCAGGAATCCTGTATGGAGGGGAGCAGAAGAGACTCTCCCCATCAAGAAGAAATTCCTTCTTGGGGTAGCGAGCTCTTGGATTTGGTGTGAAAAGCACCTTTAGCTCAGAGACCACCATCTTTCGAACCCTTGGCAGCAACTGCAATGTCCCCTTATTGCACAGGTATCAAATATACCTCTGGCCCATGAGACAGTTTATTCGCTTCCTGTGAATCTTTGGGCTTGTCTACGCAACCCTGGAGTCTGCTCTACCAGGGTGTGATTGGTAGAGTGCACCAGTGTGTTGTGCTTTGACTCCCCCATATAGGCCCTGCTAGTGTGCATTGGTGTAGACCTGGTTTAAACATTTAGTGCAGGGGTGTGACGGCTCACCCCGCAGTGGGTGGAAGACCCAAGCCTCCCCGCCTCGGGCGGGTGAATTGAATGTATGTGGCCCACGAGCCAGATGAAAATGAGCAAGGGGCCGGATCCGGCCTGTGTGCCATGGGTTCCCCACCCTTGATTTAGTGCATGACAGCAGGGTCCACACAGGGGAGTTAGAGCACAACACAGTGGGGTACTCTACAAATCACAACCTGCTAGTCCAGACTCCAGCACAGCAGTCCAGCAAAACCTCATGTACAGGTGTAGACCATCTTGATGGCATTTAACACAGGCATTAGAAGCATTAGTCTGGCAAAATCTGTTACGTGTTCA
Source organism: Dermochelys coriacea (assembly GCF_009764565.3). Lineage (NCBI taxonomy): Eukaryota > Metazoa > Chordata > Testudines > Dermochelyidae > Dermochelys > Dermochelys coriacea. The sequence goes on along the minus strand of NC_050068.2, from coordinate 213,702,873 downwards.
GGTGAGCAGAAATATTACCAAATAGCCCTTAAGAGTACTAAGAGATGCCAGGTAACAGAAAGTAGCAGTAGCAGTCACTAAAATGTAAAATAATTGTGACAACCAACATGGTTTATCTTTATCTATTTTTATTTTAATAACTTTTGCTGAGTATGGCCCATGCTGCAGGGCAGGCTATCAGGTGAAGCCTGCCATATGAAATGAATAGGACAACCCTGCACAGGCCTTCTATCCACTCTCAAAAGAGCAAAAATAAAGAGATTTCCATTAGCAAAAGAGGTTTGCAGGACTCCTCATCTGACTTAGGCTACCAGTCCCCACATCTGCTAAAGAGTAAAATTATAAAAGGGGAAAGGGGTTCAAGAAATTACTTCCAAAAGAGGAGAAAACTGACCTGTTCTTCTGGGGATAGCAGTTCCTGTGACTCATCACCAGAGGGTGCCAGAGCTAAAGATTCTGCTCACTTGGTATCAGTGACACAGGATAGAGAAAGATAGGAGAGATGTCCTGGAGGCCAAATGTATCCAGCTAGGTAAGAGCTTAAAGTCCAGGACCTCCATAGTACCATTCTCTGAAATGCTTTCAGATCCATGCGTACGGACAATTAGGCAGAACTGCAGAGTCTCAATGAGTGACTAAGGGTATGTCTACACTACGAAATTAGGTCGAATTTATAGAAGTCAGTTTTGTAGAAAGCGTTTTTATACAGTCGAGTGTGTGTGTCCCCACACAAATGCTCTAAGTGCATGTAGTCGGCGGAGTGTGTCCACAGTACCAAGGCAACCATCGACTTCTGGAGCATTGCACTATGGGTAGCTATCCCACAGTTCCCGCAGTTTCTGCTGCCCATGTGAATTCTGGGTAGAAATCCCAGTGCCTGATGGGGCTAAAAGATTGTCACTGGTGGTTCTGGGTACATATTGTCAGGTCCCCCTTCCCTCCCTCCTTCCGTGAAAGCAAGGGCAGACAATCGTTTTGCTCCTTTTTTCTTGAGTTACCTGTGCAGATGCCATACCACGGCAAGCATGGAGCCCGCTCAGCTCACCATCACCGTATGTCTCCTGGGTTCTGGCAGATGTGGTACTGCATTTTTACACAGCAGCAGTTTATTGCATTTTGGTAGCAGACAGTACAGTATGACTGATAGCCGTCGTCGACGTAGTCCTGGGTGCTCTTTTAACCGACCTCGATGAAGTCAGGGGCGCATGGACAAACGTGGGAGTGACTCAGCCAGGTCATTTCCCTTTTAAGTTTCGTCTCATGGTGATTGAGTCCTACCCGCAGCCAGCAGAAGACGATGGCTAGCAGTCATACTGCACCGTCTTCTGCCGAGCACCCAGGAGATGACGATGGCTAGCGGTCATACTGCACAGTCTGCTGCCAGCAAGATGTATAAAGATAGATGAAGTGGCTCAAAACAAGAAATACACCAGATTTCTTTTGTATTCATTTTCTCCTTCCTCCCTCCGTGAAATCACCGGCCTGCTAAACCTAGTTTTGAGTTCTATCCTTGTGATTTTGAGTTTTATCCTTGAGGGGGCCATTCAGTTCCTTGCAAAGCCACCCCTTTTGTTGATTTTAATTCCCTGTTAGCCAACCCTGTACGCCATGTTGTCAGGGCAATGACAGACAATCGTTCCGCTCCTTTTTTCTGTGCAGACACCATACCACGGCAAGCATGGAGCCCGCTCAGACCACTTTGGCAATTAGGAGCATATTAAATACCACGCACATTTTTCAGCACTATATTCAGCACCAGAACCTGGCAAAGCGAAACCGGGCAAGGCGATGTCAGCATGGTGATGAGAGTGATGAGGACATGGACACAGACTTCTCTCAAAAGCACGGGCCCTGGCAATGTGGGAATCATGGTGCTAAAGGGGCAGGTTCATGAGGTGGAACACTGATTCTGGGCTCAGGAAACAAGCACAGACTGGTGGGACCATATAGTGTTACAGGTCTGGGATGATTCCCAGTGGCTGCGAAATTTTGCATGCATAAGGGCATTTTCATGGAACTTTGTGACTTGCTTTCCCCTGCCCTGAAGTGCATGAATACCAAGATGAGAGCAGCCCTCACAGTTGAGAAGCGAGTGGCAATAGCCCCATGGAAGCTTGCAACGCTAGACAGCTACCAGTCAGTCAGGAATCAATTTGGAGTGGGGAAATCTACTGTGGGAGCTGCTGTGATGCAAGTAGCCAATGCAATCAAAGATCTGCTGATATCAAGGATAGTGACCCTGGGAAATGTGCAGGTCATAGTGGGTGGCTTTGCTGCAATGGGATTCCCTAACTGTGGTGGGGTCATAGACGGAACCCATATCCCTATATTGACACCGGAGCACCAAACCCGGCAGGTACATAAACCACAAGGGGTACTTTTCAATAGTCCTGCAAGCACTAGTGGATCATAAGAGACATTTCACCAACATCAATGTGGGATGGCCGGGAAAGGTACCTAATGCTCACATCTTCAGGAACTCTGGTCTGTTTGAAAAGCTGCAGGAAGGGACTTTCTTCCCAGTCCAGAAAATAACCGTTCTGGATGTTGAAATGCCTATAGTTATCCTTGGGGACCCAGCCTACCCCTTAATGCCATGGCTCATGAAGCCATATACAGGCAGCCTGGACAGTAGTCAGGAGCTGTTCAGCTACAGGCTGAGGAAGTGCAGAATGGTGGTAGAATGTGCATTTGGACGTTTAAAAGTGCACTGGTACAGTTTACTGATTCGGTTAGACCTCAGCGAAACCAATATTCCCATTGTTATTACTGCTTGCTGTATGCTCCACAATATTTGTGAGAGTAAGGGGGAGATGTTTATGGCAGGATGCGAGGTTGAGGCAAATCACCTGGCTGCTGGTTACACACAGCCAGAACCCAGGGCGGTTAGAAGAGCACAGGAGGGCGCAGTGCACATCAGAGAAGCTTTGAAAACCAGTTTCATGACTGGTCAGGATATGGTGTGAAAGTTCTGTTTGTTTCTCCTTGATGAAACCCCTCTCCCCTTGGTTCACTCTACTTCCCTGTAAGCGAATCAGCCTCCCCTTCTCCCTTCGATCACGGCTTGCAGAGGCAATAAAGTCATTGTTGCTTCACATTCATGCATTCTTTATTAATTCATCACACAAATAGGGGGATAACTGCCAAGGTAGCCTGGGAGGGGTGGTGGAGGAGAGAAGCACTGGGAGGGGTGGTGGAGGAGGGAAGGAGAAGGCCACACAGCAATTTAAAAGTTTAAAACTTTAAAACTGATTGAATGCCAGCCTTCTGTCGCTTGGGCAATCCTCTGGGGTGGAGTGGCTGGGTGGCTGGAGGCCCTCCCACCGTGTTTTTGGGCATCAGGGTGAGGAACTATGGAACTTGGGGAGGAGGGCAGTTGGTTACACAGGGGCTGTAGCGGCGGTCTGTGCTCCAGCTGCCTTTCCTGCAGCTCAACTATATGCTGGAGTATATTAGTTTGATCCTCCAGCAGCCTCAGCATTGAATCCTGCCTCCTCTCATCACGCTGCCACCACCTTTCAGCTTCAGCCCTCTCTTCAGCCCGTCACTTACTCTCTTCAGCCCGCCACCTTTCCTCCCGGTCATTTTGTGCTTTCCTGCACTCTGACATTGTCTGCCTCCACGCATTCATCTGTGCTCTGTCAGTTTGGGAGGACAGCATGAGCTCAGAGAACAAAAAAAGAGACAGTGGTATTTAAAAAGAGACATTTTAGAGAACAATGGGTACACTCTTTCATGATAAACCTTGCTGTTAACATTACATACATAGCACATGTGCTTTTGTTCCAAGGTCACATTTTGCCTCCCCACAGCACGTGGCTAGCCCCTCCCCACTCCTTGTAGCTAACAGCGGGGAACATTTCTGTTCAGCCATAGGCAAACAGCCCAGCAGGAACGGGTACCTCTGAATGTCCCCTAAGAAAAGCACCCTATTTCAACCAGGTGACCATGAATGATATCACTCTCCTGAGGATAACACCAAGAGATAAAGAACAGATGTTGTTTGAATGCAGCAAACATACACTGCAATGCTTTGTTCTACAATGATTCCCGAGTACGTGCTACTGGCCTGGAGTGGTAAAGTGTCCTACCATGGTGGATGGAATAAGGCTGCCCTCTCCAGATACTTTTTGCAAAGGCTTTGGGAGTACATCCAGGAGAGCCACGAATGCCAGGGCAAATTATGCTTGCTTTTAAACTATGTATACTATTTTAAAAGGTACACTCACCAGAGGTCCCTTCTCCACCTGGCGGGTCTGGGAGGCAGCCTTGGGTGGGTCCGGGGGGTACTGGCTCCAGGTACAGGGTGAGAAACAGTTCTTGGCTGTTGGGAAAACCGGTTTCTCTGCTTGCTTGCTGTGAGCTATCTACAACCTCATCATCATCGTCCTCGTCCTGAAAACCTGTTTCCATGTTGCTTCCATCTCTGTTGAAGGAGTCAAACAACACGGCTGCGGTAGTGGTGGCTGAACCCCCTAAAATGGCATGCAGCTCATCATAGAAGCGGCATGTTTTGGGCTCTGACCCGGAGCAGCCGTTTGCCTCTCTGATTTTCTGGTAGGCTTGCCTCAGCTCCTTAAGTTTCATGCAGCACTGCTTCGGGTCCCTGTTATGGCCTCTGTCCTTCATTCCCTGGGAGATTTTTGACAAATGTTTTCATAGATTCATAGATACTAAGGTCAGAAGGGACCACTCTGATCATCTAGTCCGACCTCCTGCACAGCGCAGGCCACAGAATGTCACCCACCACTCCTATGAAAAACCTCACCCATGTCTGAGCTATTGAAGTCCTCAAATCATGGTTCAAAACTTCAAGGAGCAGAGAAGCCTCCCTCCAGTCAACCATGCCCCATGCTACAGAGGAAGGCAAAAAAACCTCCAGGGCCTCTCCAATCTGCCCTGGAGGAAAACTCCCTCCCGACCCCAAACATGGCAATCAGCCAAACCCTGAGCACATGGGCAAGATTCACCAGCCAGATACCCAGGAAAGAATTTTCTATAGTAAATCAGATCCCATCCATCTAATATCCCATCTCAGGGGATTTGGCCTATTTACCCTGAATATTTAAAGATCAATTACTTACCAAAATCCCATTATCCCATCATACCATCTCCTCCATAAACTTATCGAGTAGAATCTTAAAACCAGATAGATCTTTTGCCCCCACTGCTTCCCTTGGAAGGTTATTCCAAAACTTCACTCCTCTGATGGTTAAAAACCTTCGTCTGATTTCAAGTCTAGTTTTGGCATTTTGAAAACTGGAACATAGTTCTGATAGCACAGATTCCTCTCTCCATACAGCGATCAGATCCTGTACCTCCCGTTCGGTCCATGCTGGAGCTCTTTTGCGAATCTGGGACTCCATCATGATCACCTCTGCTGATGAGCTCTGCATGATCACCTGCAGCTTGCCACGCTGGCCAAACAGGAAATTGAAATTGAATTTGAATAGAAATTGAAATTCAAAAGTTCGCGGGCCTTTTCCTGTCTACCTGGCCAGTGCATCTGAGTTGAGAGTGCTGTCCAGAGTGGTCACAATGGAGCACTCTGGGATAGTTCACGGAGGCCAAGACCATCTAATTGTGTCCACACTACCCCAAATTCGACCCAGCGAGGCCGATTTCAGTGCTAATCCCCTTGTTGGGGGTAGAGTAAGGAAATCGATTTTAAGAGCCCTTTAAGTCGAAAAAAAGGGCTTTGTCGTGTGGACGGGTGCAGGGTTAAATTGATTTAATCCTGCTAAATTCGACTTCAACTCCTAGTGTAGACCAGGGCTAAGACAATGGTTTTGGGAGGAGGGATTTAGGTTTATTAGGAACTAGGGATCCTTTTAGGAAAGGAGAAGGCTATGTAGGAAGGATAGGCTCCACCTAAACCAAAATGGAACCAGACTGCTGACATGTAAAATTAAAAAGGTCATACAGAAGTTTTTAAACTAAGGACTCGGGGAAAGCCATTAGGTGTGGAGGAGCACATGGTTCAGACAGGGAAGGATTTATTAAAGGGATACTCTATATCCCTTGCGGGAGGGATAGCTCAGTGGTTTGAGTGTTGGCCTGCTAAACCCAGCATTGTTCCTTGAGGGGGTCATTTAGAGATTTTGGGCAAAAATTGGGGATTGGTCCTGCTTTGAGCAGGGGGTTGGACTAGATGGCCTCCTGAGGTCCCTTCTAAGCCAGATATTCTATAATTCTATATCCAACTACATAGAAGTTGATAAAGTGCAGGTAGGAACTGAAGAGGAACAGTCAAATGAAAAAGAGTCCCATTCAATACATCACATGAAGGAGATAACTAAATATTGACAAATTTTGTAAGTGCTTGGTATACAGATGGTAGAAATTTACATACTAAGGTCTGGTCTACACTGCAAACTTAGGTCAACAGAAGCTGCCTTTACGTTGACCTAATAATGTATGCATCTCCACTACCAGGTTTCTTCCTTTTACCTAATTTGCCTTCTACATCGACTTTATTACTCCACCTCCATGACAGGTGTAGTGCTTAATTTGATGTTGATGGGTCGACAGAGAGGCCGTGTAGACACAGCATTGTGTAGGTCGACTGAATTGGCCAATAGGCACTATCCCACAATGCTCCGCTGTAACCACTCTGGTGATCATTTTTAACTCCGTTGCACAGAGTACACAAGAAATAGCCCTTCCCCTCTTAAAGCCCCAGGATCTTTTGAATTTCAATTTCCTATTTGTTCAGTGTGGAGCGCTCGCCAGCCCAGCTGATCATAGTGACTCAACACCCAAAACGCTCTCCTGCCTGGAGTACACAGGAGGTGGTGGATCTTATTGGTCTGTAGGGAGAAGAGTGTGTGCATGCACAGCTCCAATCCAGCAACAGAAATGTCAACATCTATGAAAAGATTGAACAGGGCAGGGGGGACGAGGGCTACACCAGGGACACACAGCAGTGCCACATGAAAATCAAAGAACTTTGGCAGGTGAACCAGAAGACAAGGGAGGCAAACAGTCATTCTGGTTCTGCACCACACACATGCCGTGTCTACAAAACTACATGCGATTCTTGGCGGCGAACTCACCACTATCCCCAAACACAGTGGGATACCTCAGAGAAGTCGGAGTCCTGGGCCATCTCAGGCAACAACGGGGAGGACATCGTGGAAGATGATGATGAGGAGAATGGGAGACAGGCGAGCAGGGGATCAATTCTCCCTGAAATCCAGGAACTATTTAGTCAAGTGACTAAAAAAAAATTAATTGTGATTAAAAAAATTAATCACAATTAATTGCATGATTCCATTTAGTTATATATTTTTGTATGTTTTCTACATTTTTGAATATATTGATTTCAATTACAACACAGAATACAAAGTGTACAGTTCTCACTTTATATTTATTTTTGATTACAAGTATTTGCACTGTAAAAAACAAAAGAAATAATATTTTTAAATTCACCTAATACAAGTACTGCAGTGCAATCTCTTCACCATGAAAGTTGAACTTACAAATGTAGAATTATACACAAAAAACAACTGCATTCAAAAATAAAACAATATAAAACTTTAGAGCCTACAAGTCCAGTCAGTCCTACTTCAGCCAATCGCTCAGACAGACACATTTGTTTACATTTGCAGGAGCTAATGCTGCTGGCTTCTCGTTTACAATGTCACCTGAAAGTGAGAGCAGGTGTTCTCGTGGGATATGTATGTACTCAGCATGGCCCAGCTGTGCCTCTGCTGCCACTACTTGTGTGACTGTGGCTACACTGCTATGTACACTCTTGCTAGCTCAATGAGAGCTAGTGTGAATATATGTCCATGAGTAAGCAATTTTTCCAGGTGCCGGTGGGTGTTCGCCCCTGGCCCTGCCCCTGTCCCGCTCCCATCCCAGCCCCTTCCCCTAAGTCCCTGCCCCAACTCTTCCCCCTCCCTGCCCCTGTTGGACCCCTTCCCCAAATCCCCGCCCCGGCGCCGCCTCTTCCCAAGGCAGGCTGCATTCCTCCTCCTCCCGCCTTCCTCCCAGCGCTTGCTGCCACGAAACAGCTGTTTCGCACAGCAAGTGCTGGGAGCTAGGGGAAGAAGTGGAGTGGCGGTGCACTCAGGGGAGGAGGTGGAGGCGGAGCGGAGGTGAGCTGGGGGGGGTGGGGGGAGCTGCCGGTGGGTGGAGAGCACCCACCAATTTTTCCCCGTGCTTGCTCCAGCCCTGGAGCACCCATGGAGTCAGCGCCTATGTGAGTAAGGGAATCACACCCCTAGCTTGTAGTGCAGAGCTTTCATCTAAACTGGCTTCATCTGAAACATGGTGCAGGACCAGTGTGGACTAGGCCCAACTTTCTAGTTAGTGGTGTAAGCAGAAGATTGATCTCCTCTGAGCCATGTACCATATACACAGGATGTCTCATTAGAAAGACATCCAGTGACCTCAAACTTTGGATAAAAATGGATCAGGATTCAATCATCTTGGCTTGAGCATCTCTCTGACTATCACTATGCATTAGTCAGGAAGAAGCAAGAGGTAAGTTTAAATTAGCTGTCCGGAAAGCATTTAGAGCCATTTAAAAGGTGCAGGAGGAAGAACCTGAACCCCTGCACTCACCAGACCCTATCTATAGAGTTTTGTGACAAGAGGTGTTAATCTTTACACTGCTGCTCACACTCTACTGTCTTCTGTCTTCTCTTTGCCTTCGCACACAGTGAAGGACACATTTTGCACTTACAGAGGAAGGTGTCATCTGCAGGCACTAGTCCTGTGTCCTGTGTGACCAGTTGGAGCTGGTCAATATGCTAAAGCCAGAGAACTGTTAGGAGACAGCTCACATGTAATTGTGTTTGTTAGTCACTCACCAGCAAAGTCACAAACACCCGCTCTGCTATCTCTCAACCCCCTACAACCCATCCTGAAGCAGTAAAGGTCCAGACACTTACCACTTGGGCGTAACGAGAAACAATGCATCATCTGCTCTAGAAAGGTCCAGCTCCTTTTAATTAAAAAGAAAAGGAGTACTTGTGGCACCTTAGAGACTAACAAATGCATTAGAGCATAAGCTTTCGTGAGCTACAGCTCACTTCATCGGATGCATTTGGTGGAAAACAAAACAGTTTTCCACCAAATGCATCCGATGAAGTGAGCTGTATCTCACGAAAGCTTATGCTCTAATAAATTTGTTAGTCTCTAAGGTGCCACAAGTACTCCTTTTCTTTTTGCAAATACAGACTAACACGGCTGCTACTCTGAAACCTCCTTTTAATTGTTTCAGTTTCATAATAAATACTGTCTAAAGACTGTAACCCTCAGAGGCCACATTTGCACTGTCCCTCTGTCTTACAGCTACAGAGAATGTTAATGCTGGCCTAAGAAATTCTGTTTACATGGAGAGTGGCACCTTTTACTTTTAATTATGCCATTTCTTTTTCGGCAGACAGTGCAGAAACATATAAAATTGGGATGAAATCCTGGCCCATTTGGAACTCCCATTGACTTCAGTTGGGACTAAGATTTTACCCTTCATGCTTTGTGGGTCAAGAGGTCTCTTGTGAAGTCTCCAGTCTCTGTTCTCTCAGGCTGTTTGGCTAATAACTTCTGTGATTGAGGGATGGAGTTTCCTGTAAAGCCAGTAAACACTGCTCCTGGGTGGCCAAGGGGACTGATTCTGTGAGGCATTTCCTCCCAACCTGGAGTGTTTGTGAGCATGTTCTCATTCCCCTTCAAAGAATCACAGAGTTGGCCACGGGCATTATTTTTATGTGGTGTTCTTCAGAGATGTGGGGGGGGAATAGATGGGGGTAGAGAAGAATGTGCTTTTCCGCAAGGTGGCAACTAAAGAGCAAAGATTTCCATACCAGGGGTGGTCAAAATCATCGGACCAAAACATTTTTCTATTGGATAATGTGGTTTTATGAAAACCAAGTTTTTCCCACAGGCAAATGTTGAAATCAACAACATTTTTCCATTTCCAACCAGAAAATTCAAAACAAAAATTCATTTTGAATTGACATTTCAATACAAAATGAACATTTTCATTTTAACTTAAAGGTTGTGCTTTTGGAGTATTTTCGTTCTGGAAAACCAAAAATGTGTTTCATTCCCCCCTACCCTTTTTTTTTTTTTTTTTAATCTCTCTCGCTACACTGGAAAATGTTGGAAAATGGTAAGGACGTGAATGAAAGTGGTTTTGGTTTTCAAACATTAAACCATTTAAAGTGGAAAGGAAATGAAAAAAAATCATTTTTTTAAATGTAATTTTGTTTTAAAAATCCCTTCAGAGAATCCAACATTTTTCAGTTGAAAAACTTCAAAAGGGAATATGGGTTTTCTGGTCAGCTCTATTCCCGAGTAAGGTTGCAATGACTTGTTTACAGATAGAGGATGGAAAGTAATATTGGGAGATTTTAAAATGTTAAGGATTATTGTAGACTAGACAAATGGGAAAGAGAACAGAAAGATCCATAATTAGAGGCAGGCTGGATTAAAACAATCTGGGGCCCTTGGTTTCCTATGACATGGGCCCTTATGGCTCCACCCCAATGACCCGGATCCTGCGTGGTGATCCCACCCATTTGGAATGGCAGGAGCGTGGGGAAGGATGGCTCAATGCCTTGTAGAGACAGAGGCAGCAGCGTGAGGTCCCCTTCACCTCCCTGGCACAGCAGCAGAGGCCCTATCCTGGATGACCAGCGGGGATCCTGTCTTCTGCCAGGGGATGCATGGGCAGCAGCAGGAGGCCCGCAGTGTGAGTCTATTGCACAGTTCTTCTCCTGAACAAGTTCTCTGCAGCGATGGTGTTGACAGGGTTTCGTGGAACAGTGAGTCTTGTAATTAATACCCCATAGATCTGCATGATGTGGTTCACAACAGGTTGGCTGTAGATTCAGGCAGATGTCCCTGCATAAGCTACACTCAGGTCACATTTTCCACATTTTCTTCACAACAAAGAGGGCTAGAAACTTTTTTTTTTAAATGAAACCTGAGATTGTGATGTTACCACATCACTCCAGGATCCAGGGCCCTGGGTACTGGCCTCTTGTGCCTGTATGCTGATCTGTCCCTGACTAAGCAGTGAGGAAACATCCAGTTGGGATGTGAGTTACAATGAGAGATGAGGAGAATAGTCATTATGAACAATGTTCAGTGCTGTCATAGTTATATCCCCTTACTAATTGTGAAAAAAATTTTCAAAGAGGATACAACCTTCTAAGTGACATTACAGAAATAAGACCAGATACCAAGCCTGTACCTAGTTTAGTAAAACATCTCATTAAATATTAAATTAAACAAGAACTTTTTAGAGATAGGAAAGATCACAACAATATTTTTTGATCACACAACTATGAAGTGTGTCAATAACAAACTGAGCATGCAGCTAAAACAACTACATACTTATACTCTTAAATATAAGGATCAGATTGAGTTTTGGTGGAGGGTTGTTTATTTTTCATAGTACTCTGTGGGGGCCTTTTAGGTACTTAGATGGATTTAAAAGTAGCTTAGTAACTCCAGCTGTAAAAAGGAACTTTAATATTTATATAGGTTCATTTGAGAAGAAAAGACAGCAACTTCTCTCTTGTTTGTCATCAAAGTTACACAAGTGAGTTGGGTGAGTCATCCTTAGTGCCTAACTCAGAACACTCTGGATGCATCTACTTCAACACTACCAGACTTTGAAACTATAATTAAACATTGGTGCAGTTCCCACTAGGTAGCAACAGTGGAAGCTGTTGTGTAACTGGGGCTCAGGTGTTTTCACCACCACATCGCCTCGCCTTTGTAAAAATACTGTCTACTACAGCCTCCACTTGCACTACCACTGGTGGATTTGTACTGGTAGCACAGCTATGAAGTTTATTAGTATGGGTATAGCCCTGGTTAAACATCAGGGAGGCTGCAAAATCCTTCAATCAAAGTCCTGATAAAAGGTCATTCTGACAATCTATAATGAGGTGTAATAGCACTGCAGCCCTGAAAACGGTAGGAATTAATTCTGTTATTAAAAGCAACAATGTCTTTCTTCTTTTTAGTTAGTCTGGAAAATACATCTGGAAAAGCATATATTGGAGACAGTGATTTTCACAGTTTAACACCATCTCAGGAGCACAGAGGTTATTTTACCTCTGTATTTGGTACTGGTGCAACCACTGCTAGAATACTATGTCCAGTTCCAGTGCTCACAGGTCAAGACAGATGTTGATCAATTGGAGAGGGTTCAGAGAAGAGCCATGAGATTTAATAAAGGATTAGAAAACATGCCTTATAGTGATAGACTCAAGGAGCTCAATGAAGTTAGCTTAACAAAGAGAAGGTTAAGGGGTGACTTGATTACAGTCTAAAAGTACCTACATGGGGAACAAATATTTAATAACGGGCTCTTCAATCTATCAGAGCCAGGTATTACACAATCCAATGGCTGGAAGTTGAAGCTAGACAAGTTCGGCCTGGAAATAAGGTGTACATTTTTAATGGTGAAAGTAATTAACCATTGAACAATTTACCAAGGGTTGTGGTGGATTCTCCATTGCTGACAATTTTTAAATCTAGAGTAGATGTGTTTCTAAAAATCTCTGCTCTAGGAATTCTTTTGGGGAAGTTCTATGTCCTGAGTTATACAGGAGGTCAGACTAGATGATCACAATAGTCCCTTCTGGCCTTGGAATCTATTAATCATTTTCAACAAAAGACAGAAACACAATAGTTCTGTGAAAAACAGACCTGGCAGAAAGCATAACCCTTAATTGGGATTTGGCTTCTGTCATAAATATAAAGGGAAGGGTAACCACCTTTCTGTATACAGGGCTATAAAATCCCTCCTGGCCAGAGGCAAAACTCTTTCACCTGTAAAGGATTAAGAAGCTAAGGGAACCTACCTGGCACCTGATCCAAATGACCAATGAGAGGACAAGATACTTTCAAATCTGGAAGTGGAACAAAGGGTTTCTTTGTCTGTCTGTGTGTTGCTTTAGCTGGGAACAGATCAGGAATGCAGCCTCAGAACTTCTGTTAAGTTAGTAAGTAATCTAACTAGAAATGCGCTAGATTTCCTTTTGTTTAATGGCTGGGTAAAATAAGCTGTGCTGGATGGAATGTATAGTCCTCTTTTTGTAACTTAAGATTTTGCCTAGAGGGATTCTCTATGTTTTGAATCGGATTACCCTGTAAGGCATTTACCATCCTGATTTTACAGAGGTGATTCTTTTACCTTTTCTTTAATTAAAATTATTCTTTTAAGAACCTGATAGATTTGTCATTGTTCTTAAGATCTGTGTTCACCTGTACAAATTGGTGAGGGTTCTTATCAAGCCTTCCCCAGGAAAGGGGTTGTAGGGCTTGGGGGAATATTTTGGGGGAAGACGTCTCGAAGTGGTCTCTTTCCGTGGTCTTTGTTTAAAACGCTTGATGGTGGCAGCATACGGTTCAAGGACAAGGCAAAGTTTGTACCTTGGGAAAGTTTTAACCTAAGATGGTAAGAATAAGCTTAGCGGGTCTTTCATGCAGGTCCCCACATCTGTAGCCTAGAGTTCAGAGTAGGGAAGGAACCTTGACAGCTTCAACAGTGGCAGCAGCTTTATTGGGGTTTTGGCATGGAAGTGCAGGTAAAGGGGTTTCTACTTTGAGGCTTGGATTTTCAAAGGGTCTAATGAAGTTAGGTGCCTAATTACTATTGGCTCCTAATCCGTGGGGATTGGGAGAACTATAAATGGGCAAAATGCTGAGCCCCAATAGTGAAAAGGTGGGAAGGAGCCTTCAGCCACATGAATCTCAGTGCCTGGTTTGTATGATAGATGTGAGGTTCAGCCCAGTAGGTACTATTCTAATAACATCTGGTATACACAGGTTGGAAGCTTGCAGATGGGGCTGAACCAGGACATGGAATCCAAATGACTTTCAATGAGCCTTATTCTCCTAAGTGCCCAAAGTCACTTTTAAAAATGGGATTTAGTCTCCCAAATTGTCATCTCCACTTCCATATACTGCCACTCTGAGGAGCAAATGAAAGCTCCTCCCAGAGATTGCCTCAGAATTTGGTATTAAATATAAAGAGAGATACAAAGCTTGGGATGAGTAAACTTTTTTTTTTTTAAATTTCTGGGTGCTTTGCCATGTGTTGGCTCATTGCAGTCTATTTCACTGGACAGATGGGATGTGCACAGGAATCTGGGAGCCCAGCACCAGCAGAAGGAATTCAGAGGTCCCCATACCCAAGAGCATTATTAGTAGAAGAGAAAAATCTTGCACAAAGCAGAACTGCTAAGCTGCAGGAGTGAGAAGGGAGCCTTTGGCCAGTGAATCCCAGTACTTGGTTTGCACATGGTACTGCTCACCAATAACACTGTTGGAAGCATGGAGATGTGCTTCAGCCAGACATGGAGTCCAAGAGTGATCTTCTAACAGCAGGCAGCATCAGGATCATAGAATCATAGAATATCAGGATTGGAAGGGACCTCAGGAGGTCATCTAGTCCAACCCCCTGCTCAAAGCAGGACCAATCCCCAACTAAATCATCCCAGCCAGGGCTTTGTCAAGCCTGACCTTAAAAACCTCTAAGGAAGGAGATTCCACCACCTCCCCAGGTAACCCATTCCAGTGCTTCACCACCCTCCTAGTGAAACAGGTTTTCCTAATATCCAGCCTAAACCTCCCTCACTGCAACTTGAGACCATTGCTCAGTGGTAGCAGATGACAGGACAAGGAGAACAGTCTAGCTCCATCCCCTTTGGAACCCCCTTTCAGGTAGTTGAAAGCAGCTATCAGATCCCCCCTCATTCTTCTCTTCTGCAGACTAAATAATCCCAGTTTCCTCAGCCTCTCCTCATAAGTCATGTGCTCCAGCCCCCTAATCATCTAAAATAATTATAGCCCTGGCTACAGAAACAAATAAGGGCTGGTATGAATGTGGTGCTCTGACCATATCATTCATTGGCCAGATATTAACAGACCCCCACCCCGCCCCACATACCTTGGCTGTGACCATATTGTTAGTTATTGTCATAACCACATGTGGTTTGATAACTTTATAAACTGCATATTTTGGGGTACATTTTCAAACTATAAATCCATGGTATACTCACATCTTGAATACTGCATGCAGATGTGGTTGCCCCATCTCAAAAAAGATATATTGGAATTGGAAAAAGTTCAGAAAAGGGCACTGTAGCCACACCCGGACTCACCAGCGGTGCCTCCTTCTGGTCATCTCAGGGAATTAGCGTTCCAGCCTCCAGAATGCACTCTTCAGGCTTGTGTCTCGCCTTGCTGCTGGCTCCCGTGTCCCTCCCAGGACCCCGGTGCCCCTTTCACTGGTGCTGCCCCCTGTAGTATCCCACAGTCCTGGGTCTTCCCCTCCCAGGGGAACCCCCCCACCCACTATCCCTACCTCGCCTCAGTCGTAGGCTCCTGCCAATCACCAGCTAGCCCCCGCTCCCTGGGGCAGACTGCAGTATGAGCCACTCATCACTGGCAAGGTTGGGTTTGGACCTGCTGCCTCTGCCTACCCGTGGCTGCCCCTGCAACCCCCTTACCTAATAGGTCTTCCCAGGCCTGCAGCCTGGGGCTTTCCTAGACCAGAGCTCCCCGGCTCCCTCGGCCTTTCCCCAGCCCTGCTCCAAACTAGGTCCTCTATTCAGGTCTTTGCAACCAGGTCCCTCCCTCTCAGAGCTAGAGAGAGAGTTCTCTTCTGCTTCTGGGGGGATATGATGGAGGTCTATAAAATCATGACTGGTGTGGAGAAAGTAAATAAGGAAGTGTTATTTACTCCTTCTCATAACACAAGAACTAGAGATCACCAAATGAAATTAATAGGCAGCCGGTTTAAAACTAACAAAAGGAAGTATTTTTTCACACAACACACAATCAGACTGTGGAACTCTTTGCCAGAAGACATTGTGAAGGCCAAGACTAATAGGGTTCAAAAAAGAACTAGGTAAGTTAATGGAGGATAGGTCCATCAGTGGCTATTAGCCAGGATGGGCAGGGATGGTGTCCCTAGCCTCTCTTTGCCAGAAGCTGGGAATGAGTGACAAGGGATCGATCACTTGATGATTACCTGGTCTCATCATTCCCTCTGGGACACCTGGCATTGGCCACTGTCAGAAGACAGGATACTGGGCTAGATGGACCTTTGGTCTGAACCAGTATGGCCGTTCTTATGTTCTTATGTTCTAAACCATTTAAATAAATATTTGCCTAGCTCTAGGCCCTACTGGGAGCAGAGGTCCCTGTCACAGAAACCATGGTACGCCCACATATTGAATTCTGTGTGCAGATGTGGTCGCCCCATCTCAAAAAAGATATACTGGATTTGGAAAAGGCACAGAGAAGAGCAACAGAAATGATCAGGGGTATGGAACATCTTCCGCATGAGGAGAGATTAAAAAGACTTGGACTTTTCAGCTTGGAAAAGAGATGACTAAGGGGAGATATGATAGAGGTCTATAAAATCATGAATGGTGTGGAAAAATTGAAGAAGAAAATGTTATTTACTCCTTCACATAAGAACTAGGGGTCATTCAATGAAATTAATAGGCAGCAGATTTAAAACAAACAAAAGAAAGTATTTCTTCACAGTTAGCCTGTGGAGCTCTTTGCCAGGGGATGCTGGGGAAAGCCAAAACTGTAACAGGATTCCAATAAGAATTAGATACGTTCATAGAGGATAGATCCATCATAGCCAGGGTGGGCAGGGTTCCAACACCATGTTCTATGTGTTCCTTGCCTTTGTTTGCCAGAAGCTGGGAGTGGGCGACAGAGGATGAATCACTGGATGATTGCCTGTTCTGTTCATTCCCTCTGAAGCACCTGGCTTTGGTCACTGTCGGAAGACAGGATACTGAGCTAGATATACCATTGGTCTTACCCAGTATGGTCATTCAGTTCTTATTGAGAACTCAGATGTATCTGCTCCCCTCCTCCCCCCTGTAATCCACTAGACCCCACTCCCCTCCTAGAGCTGAGATAGATCCCAGGAGTCCTGATGGAGTCTCTCTTTCTACAGAGTTAGTAACAAAGTGAGAATATACATTAAAATTTGAACTAATAAGTGTCTCTTAAGTGACTTGCCACAAGATGTCAGAATGTCTTGTGGGAGCCCCGGATGATTGAGATAAAAAAGACTTTAAAATCAAGGATAATTTCTGGTTTGATATTAGACAATTGATGCAAAAGTTATTTCAGGGACCACAGTCCCCCAGGTTCCTGTGGTTCCGGTTCCGGTGGTTACAGTTCCTGTGGTTATCCTGAGGTGCGAAAGCTAAATAAAGAGAGGCACCTGGTTAGAATGTTTCTGGCTGCACCCACTACATCTATCTTATCACTTTGGTGGCAAAAACACATACCTTCTGTAGGTCCAGAATGAAAGAATTAAGAGAAATGGAGAATTAAGAGAAAGTGCCTGGATTAGCTAAACATCTGAGCTATACAGGGTCGGCGGTGGGGGGCGGACAGTGGGCTGAATGGGATGAACTGCTTCTTAAAAAAAAATTGACAGAATTTCTACAGAAAGAGTGGTGTCAGCAGAAGGCAGAGTCATTGCACGGCTCACTGTCCCAGTTTCAAATAGAGTTTAGCGAATAATGGATTTTTTTGGTGCAGGGACTGAGAAGCAAAAATCAATCAATCAATCCAATTTGATTTCAACCAAAACTAATTTTTCTTTTCTTGTTTTGTCGAAAAGAAAAACTAAAAAAGAATGGAACTGAATTGACCACATCATTTGATTCCTTACTTCCTTTTCATTTGGTCAACTCTAATTTTTTTTGTTTTGATTTTTTTTCTTTTCAATTTGCCTGTTTTGGGGTGTGTTAATCCCTTTTCTGTGTGTTTTTTAAATTTGCCAATTCTGATTTTGATATGAAAAGATGAAATTATACATTTTGGAATGGTCAAAATGAAATATTTTCTCTTTTTCTAAATTACTTTTTTCATTTTTTCTCAGCCAAAACTGTTTGTTGAATTTGTCCCAAATTTGCCAAAAGTTTCAGAGCATCAAAAATGTGTTTTTTGACAAAAAAATGATTTTGTTGAAACAAATTTCACCTAGCTCTAGTTTACAAAGGCTTACAATGAAAATGGACAAGGCAGTCAAAGTGTGGGAGAAAAGACAGAGTATCATCCTTGTTGTATATTTGGGAAATGCCCTCATTCACACAGGAAATCTGTGTTGCTGTGTTTAGTGTCTGAAGAAGGGCTAAAGCCATTGTTGGTGCATTTCAATGTATCCCTGCAGAGTTTTAAGGCAAGTGTGCTGTAACTTTTGGTTAACTGAGCATTCAGTTTGAAAAACAGCTCCTATACTAGGAGTATGTAGCTCTCTATCATTTTCCTATGGCTTGGAGGCATTGTCCATCAAGGTGACTAACATATTTTGTGTGCCATAGGTTTGCCAACTTTCTAATTGCACAAAACCGAACACTCCTGCCCTGCCCCTTCTCTGAGGCCCCTGCTCACTCCCTTCCCCCTCCCTCCATTGCTCGCTTTCCTCCAACCTCACTCACTTTCACTGGGCTGGGGCAAAGGATTAGGGTGTGGGGCTGGGGTTCTGGCTGGGGATGTGTGCTCTGGGGTGGGGCTGGGGATGAGAAGTTTGGGGTGTAGGAAGGGGCTCAGGACTGGGGCAGAGGGTCGGGGTGTGTGTGTGGAGGGGTTTGTGTGTGGGGTCCCAGCAGCACTTACTGCAGCTCCCAGGAAGTGGCCGCCAGGTCCCTGCGGCCCCTAGGTGCATAGGCGGCCAGGAAGGCTCTGCGCACTGCCATCACGCCCATAGACACCGCCACCACAGCTCCCATTGTTTGCAGTTTCTGGCCAATGGGAGCTGTGGAGCTGGGACTGAGGGTGGGGGCAGTGCATGGAGCCTCCCTGGCCACCTGTGCACCTAGGAACCACAGGGACCTGGTGGCTGCTTCCGGGAGCCATGCAGAGCCAGGGCAGGAAGGGAGCCTGCCTTAGCCCCAGCCTCCGATGCACCACCAACTGGACTTTTAATGGCCTGGATGGCAGTGCTGACTGGAGCAGCCAAGGTCCCTTTTCAACTGGAAAAAACCAGACACCTGGCAACTCTAGTGTACTATTCCAAGAGCTAGAGCCTGATTGGTAGGATCCAGAATGTTGTCAGATGTCTGGTGTTAGTTCTCAGTGATTTCATTTAGGAAAAGGAAGTAAGATATCAGGCTATGGTGCCACTGAGGTTTTGGAACTGTATCCTCTTCATTGCCTGTTTAGTGGGTCTCTGTTCCTTCATATGGGAAATTGGCAGCATTTTCCTTTGTGGACACTAAGGTCCAGATCCATAAAGGGAGTTAAGCATTGTGTAACCCTTCTGCCTGTCAGAGTTGGCAGCAACAAGGGCCGGGTTCAGTATCTAGGGGTTCCATTCCAATAACATAATGCAAAACCAGCTCAATCCCCCACTCAGTGACCTGGGACAAATATATACCACCCCCTCTGGGCGCCTCTAAGAGGCAATACTTCCCCTCTCACAACCACAGAGTCTGAGTGTAGCAAAAACCTTTGAATAACAGAGAGAAACAAGGTGGCATTATATTGGGAAAACACCACCAGCAGGATTCATAACACAACCCATGAGCAAAAACCCATCCCAAGCAAATTGGGCTGTGTCCTTTCCTTTTGGTTCTTGAGTCCAGCAACCCAAAAATCACCCAAAGTCCCAAAAGTCCAACAACCCAAAAGTCTCTGTCCCCGGTCAGTGCAGCCCCAGAGTTCGAAAGTTTATCTGCAGAGTTTTACCTCCCAACTTGGGTGGAAATGGGGGGGTTAATGGACACTGAAGTCGACTGTCCCACCTCTCCGTGGGGCTCTGCTCTGCTCTACCAGCCATCCCACGAATCGCTCTGCTCTGCCAGCCACTCCGCTTTGCTCCACCAGCCGTCCTGTGAGCCACTCCAGCTGTCCTGTAAACTGCTCTGCTCCACCAGCTGCTCCACTCTGCCAGCCATCCTGTGAGCCACTCCAGTCATCCCGCAAAGTACTCCGCTCTGCCAACCATCCTGCGAGCGGCTCTGCAATATATCTTCAGCCCCCCCCCACTACTTAACACAATGCTCAGTGATTTCAGCTTGCAGTAGGGGAACCTCAATGCTGGTGCACCACTGGCCCAAAGTGAATTCAGCTCAGCAGCCTGTAACTAGACTCCTAGTAGAATCAAAACTAGCTCTGATATTCCAAAGTGGAGAGAGGAGAATTGGCATGTAAAGCCCTCACTAGGAACCCTTACCACCAGACATTAATACCTGTCCCCAGCCCCTCTTAATTCCCTGGGTTTTGGAACCCATGATCCTTGTCTTGCAAGTGCTGCATAGTTGATGGCGAGTCCCTCCATCATAACAAAAGGCCAAGTAAGTTCCACTGTCCTTGATTCACATAATCAGGATAATAACAGTTTATTCTTCCTGTCCCAATAACAAAGAAACTGGGGCTCCTACAGCAGCCAAAGTGACCATCTAGGCGGGATGGGTGTGCCTATGCAAATAAGATCAGCCCCTGAAGTTCTTTTCCACAACCCACCACAACTTGCCACCAGATGTCAGGGTAGAGCTCATCCTAAGTCTGCTTACAATTGCAAAACTGAGCATTGCAACACGCAACTTTTAAGCACTAGAAAATTAAAGGAACAACACTGGGATCCACAGCCTGAGTTACGCACCCAGGCTCCCTGTACAATGAATGGGGAGTGATAGGCGCCTTAGGGTATGTCTATACTACCCGCTGGATCAGCAGGCAGTAATCGATCCAGTGGGGGTCAATTTATTGCGTCTAGCCTAGATGTGATAAATCAACCACCAAGTGCTCTCCTGTCGACTCCTGTACTCCACCGGAGCAAGAGGCGCAGCCGGAGTCGATGGGGGAGCGTCAGCAGTCGACTTACTGCAGTGAAGACACCACGGTGAGTAGTTCTAAGTATGTCGACTTCAGCTACGTTTTTCATGTATCTGAAGTTGCATAACTTAGATCGATCCCCACCCCTAGTGTAGACCAGGCCTTAGACTGAGATCCACAGAAGCCAGCAGGCTAGATGGGGAGCCGCCTAGGCTAACTAATGGGAGATGGCAACAAGGGAGGTGTGTCTTAAGTTCTGAACTCTGTGCGAGGGACAGGACTTAAGTCCAGGCTGCAGTGAGGTGCCAATCTCTGCCAGTGATCCACAAACCAGGAGGAAAATGGCACTCTCAGGTAACTCAGCAGTGGACCCAATCTGCACCAAATGGGGGTGGGAGAAGGAGAAAGAGGAGCTCACTTTTAACTTCTAGCCCAGCGGTTAGAATACTCAACCAGGATGGGAGAGCCCCCCTCCCCATTCTAGTCCGCATTCTGCCTGATGAGGATAAGGAATTTGAAGAGGGATCTGCCACCACTCAGGTATGTGCTGGAACCACTGGACTATAGAGTCATCCTCACTCTTTCTTTGGCCCAATTCATCTTTCATTATTCTATTAAAGTGGAATAACTTAATTAGGAGAGATTAAGGAAGGCCCACATTAGAATATCCCAAACACTAGGGTGAGGGCACCCACCTGAGAGGTGGCAGATCCCTCTTCAAATCCCCTCTCCAACTCAGAAGGAGGGGAGACTTGAAGTAAGGGCTAACCACATCTCAGGTAAGTTCCCTCTCCACTGGGTGAAGGTTATAATGAGGTCTTCTTCCTCTTTCCCCATCAGCTGCTTTGTGTGAAGTTAGGCAGCCTAAGAGCATGTCTACTGGATCAGTGCCTGCATATTGATTTAGGAGGAGAAGGAGTGTTTATCTTCCCCTGGTTTGCAGATCGCTCTGGGCTTAGTCAGGAGATAGGGTGCTTAGAGGGAGGCAGCAGTGCATATGCCCAGAAGCAGAAACATTGGTGCTTAGGGACCTTTGACAGCTAAACCTTAGGCACTAAGTGAGTTTAAGCACCTTCAGGGTTAAGCAGTAGCTGAGTGACAGTTTTGTGGATTGCATTGGAGCCTAAAAATGGAATTTAGGAACCTCAGTTTGGGGCTGAGATGGCTATGTAGCTTTATGGATCTGGACCTAAGGCCCTGTCTTCACTAGGAAAAAAAATGGACCCATAATTTTCCACCGTGCAGCTCCAGCAGTAATAGTAGTGGTAGGATCTGTAATACTCAGAGGGTCCAGCTGTTTCCCTGGATATTATCTAATCCTACCACATGGTGGTAAAATGCCTGCAACATTCTTAAACTGCAGCTTCCACCATGGCTTTCATTGTTGTAACTGCTCTAGTGAAGAATTATTAGTTTGAATTGTAGCCTAGGGGAAAATTGCACTAAAGTTGTTGTGAACTGAACAGAAGCTGTTCTCTTGCTGGAGGCAAAGGTCCTACATTCATAAAAAGGACCTAGAGTACTGATGGAGGATGGAGCTTGTGCCACAGCCCTTGGCTTCAAAGCAATCTTTGTAAAAGATGTGCTCTTGCTCAGATAGAACTTATGGGCTTCATGCCGAAATGAATATGTGAAATCCTGTGTTGTGCAGGGCTCAGGCTAGATGGCTCCAGTTGCCTTAAAATCTAGGAATCTATGAAGAGGCAGGAAGAGGCATTTATAGACACAGCAGACTCACAAAAATATGTTTTTACTTCAGCAGAACACTGAGTAATGTAGAACTAAACAAGCTGAATTTTAGTTCCAGTGACCATCAAATATATTGAAAATGCCAGTGGAAATGGCTTAGTGGCTTCCTTCCCCTCTCTCTGCCTCACTTCCCCATCTCCAAACAGGGGAGAAAAGTATTTCCTTTCTCTCACCTTTTGTCTGTTCTGTTTGAACTGTACATTCTTCTGGGCAGGGTTATTCTCGTGTTTGGCTCTATGGACCCCTAGGTGCTACCATCATGAAACTAGCAATGTGGTTGGCCCCGGCCCCCGAAATACCTTGTATTTGCCAGACTGTGTCAAAAGTAGACAAGGTGGGAGAAGTAATATCTTTCACTGGACCAACTTTTGCTGGTGAAAGAAAGTAGCCTTTTAAGTTACTCAGACCAACATGGGTACATGTGTTGGTAGTGTCAGACTGTGTGTGAACCTACATGGAGGCATACATTCTCCCACCCTTTCTCCAGGTTGTATAATCTGAGCAGCAGGCCTGTCCTGGTGCTTTGCAGTGAAATTGTACACCAGAAAGCACTGAAGGAGAAACACACTTAGAATGTTCTCTGGTCTGACACCACTGTTTTTTAAAGGCGCAGGAGAATGAAGGCTGCTCTGCACCTTTAGAAGAATGCACCCACCTGATGCTCCTCTCATTAACTCCATGAGGCAGTGGAGTGACTCTTGATTTACACAGGTAAATGTTAAATGGTCATTTACACTTCAATGTTTATGGTTGCTGAAAGGAGCATCAACTCCATCAATTCTCGCTCCTGTGGCTCCTATGGCAGTTATAGGAGCAATTAGCTGGGTTCACTTCCTTGTGTGCCCAGTTGGTAGGATGGTTCTGAACAGATCAGGAGCCTCATGCACCACTGTGTTATTTCAGTTTTACATTGGTAAAACCATTAAAACCTATGGTCTCACAGAGGTGTAAATCTGGAGTCATGAAGTGGGGAATGAGGCCCCAGGTCTCCAGCACTGGGAGGAAATTTGCTTAGAACTGACTCCTTCCTGCCTCTTCACCTGTGCAGAAGAGAAAGCACATTGAGTTCCAGCTGTGGAAAAAGAGGATAAGATTTTGGGGGGGAGGGGGCGGCTGGTGGAGATCTGAGGATTGTTCCTCAAGGTGTTGAGATACTTCAACGAGAAGAACACAGTGTTGTGCCATGCTGGAGCTTGTCTGAACAGCACAGTTAAAGCTGTTGCGGAGGTTTCTCTTTCACTGGAATTTTAAATCTTTATTTCATAAAAATCTTAAGAATGGCAAATTTTAAGCACCTTTTGAACAGCACCTTTTGGCTTGGAGAACAGCAGATTGATACAGGGAGAATAAGGAGAGTTGAAAATCACTCCTTTTTGTTGTTTTTCATTGGGTTGTCTCACCTTTTGTAAAACCCCTTTGCAAGGAATCTGAAATGCTCAGGGATCGATGGTTGGCTCCACTGATTGCTCCTCATGGGCCACTTTCAACAATGTCAGTTAGACATTGATAGTGTTTGCTATGAGTTTGTATCACCTCTGCTAATTGCTCTTTGTGTTATTGACCAACGCCATGGGAACAATCCAGTCTAAAATGCTGCACACATACTACATTTTAAAGTAAATAGAGAGAGGTTATTCAAGCTCACTGCAGGCTCGGTTAGAAGTAGAACCCTAAGGTGAAATCCTGACCTCCTTAAAGTTAGTGGGCATTTTGCCATTGACATCACTGGGGCCGGGATTTCACCCCAGTCTCTAATGTGGCAGATCAGGTCAAATCTTTCAGATTGATTGATTGTTCTAGCTGTGGTTATCCTGTCTCTAAGCACAAATCTTTCAGATTGATTGATTGTTCTAGCTGTGGTTATCCTGTCTCTAAGCACATAGCCACACTCCTCTCCCAAAGGCAGGTTGTAACCTTGTTGCATTAAGGTCAGACACAAAGCAAGCATCTAATGCAACAAAGAATCTTACACAGTAATCACTTAATTAAATGAGGTCTTTTTCAGAAATAATGAAGACATCTATTGTATCTTGGGAATTAAATAGAACAATAACTGGGGATCTGGTGAAAACAACCTCCTCTCTCTACAAACAAGGTGCATGTTCTTGGAAGAATTCAAGGAAGAAAATTAGAACACTAGATTGTCTCTCAGGAGTTTTAAATCCAATTGCCACCTCTGCCATAGATTTCTTGTGTGACCTTGGGAGAGTCATTTAATCACCCAGCTCCACAAATCTACTTAGACTCCTAACCTCCACTGAAATCAAGGGATGTTAAAAGCCTAATTTCCTATGTGGATCCGCTTTACTCTGTACCGATTAGGTGTAAGCTGGAGCACTGTGTCCAGTTCTGGGTGCCACACTTCAGGAAAGATATGGACAAAAATTGGAGAAAGTCCATAAAAGAGCAACAAAAATGATTAAAGGTTTGGAGGACATGACCTATGAGGGAAGACTGACAAAAACGGGTTTGTTTAATCTGGAGAAGAGAAGACTGAGCAGGGAAATGATAACAGTTTTCAAGTATGTAAAAGGATGTTATAAGGAGGAGAGTGAAAAATTGTTCTCCTTAACCTCTGAGGACAGGACAAGAAGCAATGGGCTTAAATTACAGCAAGGGCGATTTAGGATGGACATTAGGAAAAACTAACTTACTGTCAGGGATGCTAAGCACGGGAATAGTTTACCTAAGGAGGTTATGGAATCTCTATTATTGGAGTTTTTCAAGAACAGGTTGAACAAACACCTGTCAGGAATGGTCTAGTTCAGGGGTCGGCCACCTTCGGCACGTGGCCCTTCAGGGTAATTCACTGGCAGGCCGCGAGACATTTTGTTTACACTGACCGTCCGCAGGCACAGCCTTTCACAGCTCCCAGTGGCTGTGGTTCGCTTCCCGGAGCTCCCACTTGCCAACCCCTGGTCTAGTTATTCCTTAGTCCTGCTTTGAGTACAGGGGACAGGAGTACAGGGACAGTCATTCACTTCTATGATTCTATGATCTGGGCCAAAGTGCCTTCCCCAAGTGTTAGAAGAGTATTTTTCCTGTCTAGTTAATATTGACATTTACTCACAATGTACACACAAGTCATCTTTGGGCACGGCTGGTCAGAGGAACCAAAATGGTTCCTGCTAATGCAGCTGCACCAAGGAGCAGGAAATAACCTTCCATTGCATAAGAGTTTCTTCTTGAAAATCTTAATACAACAAAAGTTGAAAGTAAGCAAAAAAAGAGATGTTTATGAGTCATTTCTTAATACAGAGCAAATAGTCACAGGCATTTCCGTGTTTATGTAGATGTCATTTGGCACTAAATCTTAAGAGAAACAGATTGGCCTAAAACGAAAAGCATTTGGAATCTGAACAGGTGAATAAAACGGGATGAGCTTGCTCGAGCTGAAGGGTAAAGGCCCGGCCCTGGATCGAATGTGCTATTAGCTTATTTATCGTGCATCAATTATTATAATCTGTTTAGCTAAACATCCTCTAGTCTTGGACTCCAGGAGCTACAGGGGGTTACAATACAAACCTATCCCTAATGCAGCCAGTGGTCAATCGACACAGGATTGCCGAATGCTATGGTTTCTGTGCAATGCTCTTATGATTATTTACATTAAAATATCACAAAATACAAGAAAATGCATCATTCTACAAGGGATGGTGTCTGATGTTCTGGGGTGTTCCAGGGAGCCAGCATGGTTGCATTTTTCTTGCAGATCCATCTGTGTAAATTCGGGCACCTCTCAGGCTGTAACTTCTCCTTGTTGAAAGCACAACAGTTTGTGCCATCTACAGTTCCATTTTCCATCACCCTAAAGAGAAAACAAAAGCTGCTCACTGAGAGGTTAGCTCAGAATTGGTACTGAATAAAAAGACAGGAACAGAGTTTAGGAGGAGGGAACCAGGGTTTTTTTCTTTTGTGTGTGTGTTTTTTTTCTTATGTGGCTAGATTGGCATTTGCAGGCTCATTGCAATCCATTTGATTGGACAGAGGGGATTTGCACAGGGATTCACGGAGAGCAGAATTCCACAAAGGAGAAATGGTGAGTCTTAATAGTGAGGAGGTGGGGAGGAGTTTTCAGCTACATGAATCCAAATGTTGAGTCTGCATGACAGACCAGACGGTCAACCCAAGTGGTCCCACTCTCCAATAACATCTGATTCATACATGTTGGGAGTTTGCAGGTGGGTTTGAGCCATAACCTGGAGTTCAAGTGCGATCTTCTACTAACAGCAGGCGACATCAGGGTCACTTTCAAGTACTTACAGGCCTCACTTGATGGACATTAATTGAGGCTGGTGGGACTGTGGTGACCCTGGCCACCTAATACATTGGTCAAATATAAACACAGAAAATCCCTAGGCACTCAGCACCTTCTTAGGTTAAAAGAAAAGGAGTACTTGTGGCACCTTAGAGACTAACAAATTTATTAGAGCATAAGCTTTCGTGAGCTACAGCTCACTTCATCGAAAGCTTATGCTCTAATAAATTTGTTAGTCTCTAAGGTGCCACAAGTACTCCTTTTCTTTTTGCGAATACAGACTAACACGGCTGCTACTCTGAAACCTTCTTAGGTTAGTGTCATTGGCAGATGTGGTTGAAAATTCTTTCAAAGTTACATAGTATTTTTGTACATTTTTAAACCATTTGAATAACTGTGCCCCTGTGTGCCCACTGCACTTCGATATGTGTCAGTGCACCTTATTCCTCCAACTCGGGTATCCTCACCTTGCCCAAAGCCACCTGATTGCCAAAGAAGAGAATAAAGAGATCATCAACTTCACTTTGATGCCAAGTAAGGTCCTGTCTAGGGAGGACGCTGCTTTGTGCAGTTATAACTCCACCAATTTAGCTGCACTAGTACAAACCTCAGGGGTGAAATCCTGGTTCCACTGAAGTCAATGGGAGTTTTGCATTCCTGTTGATGTCACAGGGGTGAAGATTTCTCCCCATGTGGAAGCCCCAAGGTAAACGCCACAGATAAAATCACTTTTCTTTTTACTCTAGTGCCACATGTTTACACTAGAGCTGTGTCTAGATTGACGTGTTTGGTCCTGTCCTTTTGTTCCTATAACTTCTAATCAACAATTTATTAGCTTGATGGTACATGCTGATGTAGACACTCCATAAACAGTTGTTCCTAGAGTTCAGTGTAGGGTGACCCAAGACCAGAAGGAACAAATGTTTGTACAGTGTCTACACTAACATGTATAGTTGTGTAACTTGAATTGAGTTAATTGGCAATCAATTAACTTAAGTTACAATATGGCCATAACCTTAGTACAGACAAGCCCTAGAGGTTTTTCATGGGGCTGCTATACAGCCCTAGCAAAACGTCTACAAAATAGCCCCCAAACGATTGTGTAGATAGGGCCTAAGCAGCAATGGTCTGCAGTGATTTGAAATTGAGGATGAGGCCTTCATGTAGCATCACCCACACCACTGCTTTCTAAAGACTGTGACTATATGTAAGGAAAACTTAGTCTCTGTGGAACAGGTCATGCTGGAGACTTTGAAATCTAAGATAGAGCTAAATATCTGCCTTCGATCACAGTACAAGCTCTGTGCTTTGGGAATTACTTAGCGGGGAGCTATGGGGTCAGAACTGTATCTGCATTTATATTAATGTAACTTAACATTTATACAAAGAAAAATCCACCCACGAGCTCAGCCTGGGCCCTTCTAACTGGGAGTCACCAAGCCACATCCATCTTCCCTCTTTCTCTTGAAAGTTTAATCCAATCCAGAAATATTTCTTTTCTGTTCTGGTTGCTATAAATTCCTGTGGATTAAACAGAAATACATTATACACTGATGGGGCATTTCAGCTCTGCCTCATTCCTCATGCAATCACATGCTCATTTTGAACTGAGACCGGGATACATATGAAAGACAAGGACTCAGCCACACCGGTAACTAGTTTGGTTGAAACAGCCTTAGGGCACATGGGAATCCTTATAGCTGCTTTTCCCAAAAGTCTTGCACTTGGGAGAACATAAGAGTTGCTGAAAACAGCCAGACCCTAAGTGAACTGCCAGACATGAAAATCAGGCCTTTTTTACCTTGCAGAGGGAATCTACCTTCTACATTTCCAAATGGAGATTGGGCAGGCCCTCAACAGCGTGAAAGTCCCACTCAATCGCAAAGCAAAGTCTTTCCTGCCTTAGCAGACTGCGGAAAGCCCTTGATCACACCCCAATCTCCTCCCAGATCAGAACTTATTCTGCTTTCTACATTTCCATCTGAAGCATATGCCCATCAGCCTCACGGAGACCCAGGGAAGCCCACTGAGTTGGTAGAGCAGCTTTTCAGTAATGGATCAGAGGACTGATCGCAGCCAGAGGGAAGAAAGGCCAGGCTCTGCTCCCTCTTGGTGTCTTCCCAAGTGGGGCTCTTGTTTGTGGGGAAATAAAGGCCCATTCACAGACAGTTTCTCAGGGAGAGCCTGCGTGGTCAGAGGTTCTGATAAAACCTTGGGTATATTTGTGCTTTTCAGTCAAGTGTCTGAATAACGTGGAGGGTTTGCTGATTGCTGGTACTATGTGGGATGTTCCCAGACTTACCATCTCAGCCTCATCTTCAACAACAAGCAGCTGGGATTTCCTGCCTGAACAATTTTGCATACTGGCATCCCAGGTCCCCAGCTGCTCTGAGAAATAGTAACATCTCCCCCTGTGCAGCATCCACCCTGGGGGGCAGAGCAGACACGCAGTTCTTCCTGGGAAGGGGGAGTAAAGAAGATCATTACCTAGCATCACAAATGGCTTAATTACTCCCATCACATATTGTGGGGAAGCAAATAGCTTCCCAGCTGCTAACAGTACATTTTGGAAAATTAAGTATTCTTGGTGAAATGTCACAGCTGTCAGTTGCCCTGCATTTTACCGACACGTCTTACATTCTTCTAATTATCGTTGAATGGGTTAAATGCTCATTTAGGGAACCATTGCTTAGAGCAACATGACACCGTGCATGCTCCGGCCTCGAACTGTGAAACTGGTGCTTTTGTTTCCTGTGTGCTGCACATGTGCCTTTCTAGGACCCTGTAGGCAGCAGCTGCCATTTTGTTCTCAGTTGTTGAGATGCAGCTGTTCTTGTGATTGTTCTTGCTTGTTCGACTTGTTTTCCCTTAACCTGAAATACCGGTAAATCAGTGACCTGAATATTGTTTGCACTGTGTGTGTGTGTGTGTGTGTATAAAAGACAAGGATTCTTCTTTTTCTTTGTATCTTAGTAGCTCTTAACGGCTTGAGAAAGGGCCCCTCTGGGTTGAAATGTGGTCCATGCCACAAAAATACTACAATCTAATGTGATGAGGAGAAGATGGGGAATAACAACGAGCTGAGAACAAGTGACATAGCAGAGAAGAAGTCTCCTCATTGAAAAAAAGAAGGTAAGATTGAAAGATTGATAGAAAAGGTAAAATTGCCACTTATGGAAATGCAATCAGTTTCCAGTTAAATAAAGGAGAGGGAGAATTTGGATAATTTATTCTGAGAGTAGAACAGGCTTCTTATGCCACTACTACTGAAGAGCGTTACAAGAAAAAATTAGTTTTCCGAACTCTGGTGGGGAAATGACATTAAAAACATGTTTTCCACAAGATCTGGGTGAGTTGTAACGAATCTGGTGAAGACCAGGGTGTGGCTGTTGTATGGTGTCACGCTGCTGGGTTCGGAGCGCTGAACCAGGGCTGCACAGTTCACACACGCTCAGGGAGCTACATGTGTGTTTGCTGGCTGTTGGTGTCTGGGCTGTGAGCCACAGCAGCAGAGCATTAAAGACACCCAGGGTTACATGGCAAGAAGTGACAACCTCTCACTGGTCTCAATAATTGCACTCCAAATGTCACACCCTCCCTGGGTTAGAGAGACACAGAAAATGTACTTCCTTCTAACACAGCCCTTGTCTAGGCAAAGACTTTAATTTGACGGTTCAACACGTGTTAAGAGCACCCGGCCTCATCTAGCCTAGACCTCCACAAGTGTTAGCCTGAACATGGTACCAACGTACTTTAGATCCGAGTCTACAGAGAGCCACAGGGAACAAGTAACTTTATTGGAATAAGGGGAACAGTATTATCCCTAAAACTACATTCATTCTCTTTCTCCCTCACCCTAGGAGCTTCTGTTTAGAACCTTCCCTAGCTCACTCCTGCTTGGCTTCCTGCTAGAGGTTTTAAGCAAAATATTTGCATTATAAAAATATTTAACAACAAGTAATATTTATCACCCAATTAGAGTTTCAGGGCAATAAGGCTACATGTGTCATTTGGTAAAGGGCCCAGGCTGCCAAAGTCCTTCTCTCTCTTTGCAAAAAAATCCTTGGCCTCGGGCGGTTCTTGAAAACACCAGGCAGCTGTAAGGCAGTGGTTTTCATTTGAGACCCCTTTGGAAATTTTGAATGGAGGTGGGGACCCCTTTGGAAACCCCTTTGTAGATGTAGCTGAATTCTGTTCAGTCAGTTTTCAGTCTAAGTCTTTCACAGACTCCTTAGACATAGTCTGCGGACCCCCAAGAGTCCATGGACCACAGGTTGAGAATCACTGCTCTAAGGTATCTAATGTCATTTTTAAAAGCAGCCCTGGACATTCCATTTCTATTCCAAGCACAGGGTGGTATATCAATAATTATAATTACTAACTAGGAATTGTAAATATTGGTTCAAATATATCTTCAGGGCCAGATTCTGATACTCTTCTTCATCCTGAGTAGTACCTTCCTCTGTGAATCATTCCATTGATTTCAATGGGGACAGTAAAGAAGCCATATTCTGACCCATAACGTTTTCAGGTTGTTATAGGAGAGGGTGTTAACAAACAGTAGAAGGGAACACACTGCACAGTTAGAGAGGGGCTGTAACTCCTCACCCTCTCTATCTTCACACAGATCGTCCATTAATCCACTGATTGTCATCGAGCATCTCCCTGTGCATGGAGATTCCCCTGAAGATGTACTGTTTTCAGTGCAGGTTGTCCTGAGCGTGGATGGACTCTTACAATTTCCCCTCCAGACTTGAATGCAAAGGAAGACAACGTGGTTAATAGGAGCATCAGTAATATGCAGTCTTGGTATCTGAGGTTCAGAAAACACAGTTGTATTACAGAGAGTACAGTCAGTAAGGAAGGCAGCTTGCAAAGGGATTAAAAATAGGTTTGCCTTTTTTGTTGGGTTATGATATATCAAGAAGGCCTGGTATTTTTTTCTCTTGGTTGTTTTTCCTGCTTGTTTTCTCCATAAGAAATTCAGGTCTTGCCTACTTTGGTGGAGAACAGGTACGGTTATGACATTACATGTACTACAGTTATACATCTGATTAATTGAAAAGAGATATCAATTTGATTCAGACTGTCTAGAATTCTGTTTTTTCTTTTATTAGCCCCCTATTTAACCTAAGCATATGAGAGAAAATCTCGTTAACAAAAAGATTCAACATCCCAATATTTAATTTAAAGGATGAGACGCTACCTTCCTATGTAGCGGAGTCAGCACAGAAATCTTCCAGCAACAACAAGGAAGTCAAAATTGGTAATCCTGATATTTCTAAGGTAACAAACAAGCAGTAAAACAAACAAACAAACAAACAAAAAAAAACCGCACACTACAAACCCTTTCAGGGCTTATAGTTATTTAAATAGTTTACAAACATACAAAAATAATATGCAACTTGACAAATTATTCAACCATATCTGCCAATGGTACCAACTAAGAATATGATGAGTGCTTAGGGATTTTCTGTATTCATATCTGACCAATAAATTATGTGCACAGGGTCTCCACAGTCCCACCAGCCCCAATTAGTGTCCATCCAGTGAGGCCTGTAATTACTTGAAAGTGACCCCTGATGCCGCCTGCTGTTAGAAGAAGATCACACTTGGACTCCAGGTTATGGCTCAAACCCACCTGCAAACTTCCAACATGTTTGAACCAGGTGTAATTGGAGAGTGGGACCACTTAGACCAGAGGGCCAACCCATCATGCTTATTTAAACCTCAAAAAGATGTAAAAAGCAGGACAACTCTTCCCCTCCCCCCACCTTTTGTCCATCACCTTTAAAGGCCTAGTTAGTAGGAATGTACAGTTAAGCTAAAAGGAACTCTTAGGCCAAAGAACATAATAGTAATGCTATCAGAGAATTCACAATATTGAAGACTAGTGTCAAGAGAGAGAAGAGGTTTAGTTTTTAACCTCATTCCACACTATATCCCAAAGTCGAAAGAGACATACTTTTTAAGCTTCACATTCATAGAACTGCTGATTCACCAAAACACTTAAGCATGTGCTTAACTTTAATCACACACTAATGTTTCATGGAGGTTAATGGGATTTAAGCATGTGTCTAAAGTTAAGCATGTGCTTAAGTACTTTGTTAAACAAGGATACTTTGCTGGAGCTATTCAGGTGCAGAGAATGGCTACTAGGATGATCCGAGGAATGGAAAACCTACCTTATGAGAGGAGACTCAAAGAGCTTGGCTTGTTTAGCCTAACAACGTGAAGGTGAGGGGAGATATGATTGCTGTCTATAAATACATTGGAGGGATAAATACCAGGGAGAGAGAGGAGAGTTCAGCGCCAATGTGGAAACAAGAACAAATGGATATAAACTGGCCATCAACAAGTTTAGGCATAAAATTAGATGAAGGTTTCTAACCATCAGAGGAGCGAAGTACTGGAACAGCCTTCCAAGGGGAGCAGTGGGGGCAAAGAACCTAACTGTCTTCAAGACTGGACTTGACAAATTTATGGAGGGTATGGTACGATGGGACTGCATACAATGGCATGTAGCTGACCTGTGACTGCTAGCAGCAAACATCTCCAGTGGTGGGTGATGGGACACTAGATTGGGAGGGCTCTGAGTTACTACAATGAATTCTTCCCCAGGTGTCTGGCTGGTGAGTGTTGCTCACACGCTCAGGATCTAACTGACCACCATATTTGGGGTCTGGAAGGAATTTTCCCCCGGGTCAGATTGGCAGAGACCTTGGGTTTTTTTGCCTTTTTCTGCAGCATGGGGTCACTTGCAGGTTTAAACTAATGTAAATGGTGGATTCTCTGTAACCTGAAATCTTTAAGTCATGATTTGATGACTACAGTAACTAAGACAGAGGTTAGGGGTCTATTACACAAATGGGTGTGTTAGGTTCTGTGGCTTGCAATGTGCAGGGCATCAGATTAGATGATCATGATGGTCTCTTCTGGCTTTAAAGTCTATGAGTCTACACCAGCTAATGATCTGCCCAAAGAAATTAAACAAAGAAAACTACCTTATGGTCCAGTGTCACAAAGTCAAGGCTGGCAATTTAATCTTATGAATATAGAAATTCAAAAGTTAATTTTCTCATAGGTCACTGAAATCCCCCACAGAGCACATATACAGTATCTCTGAGTACTCGATGCTTTGTTAACTATTCACCTTCATAAATATCCTGCATGTGAAATAATAGTAAACGTCCCTGTGGAAACATTAATATTTTAATTTTCTGATTTTATGTGTTTAACTTGTCACCCATAATATTGCATTAATGTCAATTATTTTTTACATATAATATCCTCTTGGTGAGGTTTAAACATGCACATAGCTGAATGAATAAAGCAAAAGTTGTCATCTGGAAAGTGGCACTCACAAATAGTGATTAGAACAGCCATGAAAACCAGTGCGATAAGACCCACGACTAGAGCAACATAGAACCAGCTTGAACACTGGGAGCCAGGACCTGCAAAAAAAGAAAAACAAAAGAGTTGCTTTGGAGGATATTGCAATTTAAGTCCTCACATTGCTAGCATGCGCAAGCGTCGCCACATTGGCTTCAGATATCAGACAGTTTCTAACCAGGTGCTGAGATAGAAATTGATAGTCTAAAAATACTTCTAAGTGAAAGGAAACATCTTTATTTGTTAGCATTTTACACCTACTTTATAAATGGAGGCACAAAGGGCAGGATAGGACAGAATCAGACTCTGGGAGAAGGAGCTTGGAGTGAATGTTTCCCAGGATGACTGGGACCCCGAGGAACTCAATTGCTTCCTGTGACAGGATCATAGTATTGGCAGAGGAAGGGAATGCTGTAAATGTCACAGATTATAAAATACTACATGAAAATTTGTTCAGCCTATATGAGGAGGACCATCCACACATAGCTTTCTTCCATGTAGCAGGAAGGGGAAGGGATCATTTGTTTCTGTGGCACTGGAGTTCCATTGTGATCTTTGGCAAGTTGGATGCAGGGCTGGGGGATACATTGTTCACACACCATTGCCACACAGATTACCTGAAAAAGGTAACACAGCCCCTGGTTGAACCACACTTCCTGTTGCACCCTCTGGAGTGAACCGCTGCTCTTTTAGGCAAGTCCTAGTAATGAAGCTCCAATAGAACCACACATCCAGAGAACTAGGGAATGGTGTACAGAAGGGGACAAGGACCACAACTCCCTGAACCTATGCCTCAGAGAGACATCCTGAGATATGCATCAAGTAGTGGGCTCTAGGGGAATGAATTCTCTTCTTTTTCCCCCAAGGGGGGTAAACTTGCCATCCCACCAATGGGACACCTCAGGAAAATCACCAGGAAGAGTTGCTGTGGAGTTTTCCTCCCCTAATGTCTGACCCTCCTTTCTTCAGAAGGATGTGCTTTGGGGTCACTGTCATTTGGACTGAAAACTGGTTCATATGACTGAATAGAAAGGATAATGGTCCCACACCAAAGTCTTTGCTGAAGGAAAGTTGAGGTTGAAGGTTCATATCAGAGCTTTGAAAGTCCTGCATTTAGGATGGAAGAATCCTATGCACTGGTACAGACTAGGGACCGAGTGGCTAGGCAGCAGTTCTGCAGAAAAGGATGAGAAGCTGGATATGAGTCAACAGTGTGCCCTTGTTACCAAGAAGGCTCATGGCATTTTGGACTGTATAAGTAGGAGCATAGCCAGCAGATTGAGGGATGTGATCAATCTCCTCTATTCAGCATTGGTGAGGCCTCATCTGGAGTACAGTGTCCAGTTTTGGGCCCCACACTACAAGAAGGATATGGAAAAATTGGAAAGAGTCAATTGGAAAGAGTCAGCAGAGGGCAACAAAAATGATTAGGGGGCTGGAGCACATGACTTATGAGGAGAGGCTGAGGGAACTGATATTATTTAGTCTGCAGAAGAGAAGAATGAGGAGGGATTTGATAGCTGCTTTCAACTACCTGAAAGGGGGTTCCAAAGAGGATGGATCTAAACTGTTTTCAGTGGGAGCAGATGACAGAACAAGGAGTAATGGTCTCAAGTTGCAGTGGGGGAGATTTAGGTTGGATATTAGGAAAAACTTTTTCACTAGGAGGGTGGTGAAACACATAGGTTACCTAGAGAGGTGGTGGAATCTCCTTCCTTAGAAGTTTTTAAGATCAGGCTTGACAAAGCCCTGACTGGGATGATTTAGTGGGGGATTGGTCCTGCTTTGAGCAGGGGGTTGGACTAGATGACCTCCTGAGATCCCTTCCAAGCCTGATATTCTATGATTCTAAAGGGGCACTCACCTCTTGAGCACCTCTGAGCAGCTTGGTGTGGTACCATAGGCCTTTTCTCACCCCCGGTGCTCCCTGCAGGCTGCAGGACAACATTGGTGGGTTTTCAGTGATTTGGCCCTCTGGCCAAGTCACAACATTGAAATGAACCCCTTGTGGGGTATTAAAGATTCCAGTAAACAAACAGGCTATTTGCCCTCACTAGGATCTTCAACCTGGTTCTGGGCCCTTTAAATTGTTCAGGCTTGCAGCTAAGCCTTGCCCCCTTCTTGGGTCATACACTACTTTACCTGTGGCTGGTGAAGGAACCCAGGCCACCCACTGCTCTGGTTTCCAGCCCAGGGATCCTACAACCAGCAGCCACATATCACTTCCCTCAGTCCTTCACTGCTGTTTCCCTGGGCCTCTTTCTACCTGGCCCCTTTATCTCTAGCCCTATCTCAGGTCCAGCATCCCCAGGTCCTTCTCCCTCTGTGATTCCAGCTATGGAAATTCAGCCTAGCATGAATGCTGTCTGATTGCTGGCTACTCCAGCCAGGTACAAACCCACTTCTTCCCTCCTCCACTCCCAGCCAGGAGCTAAACTGCTAAACCCAGGCAGCCCTTTTTATTTGGGCCAGCATGGCCCCTGATTGGCTATTGCTAGTCCCTTTTGCCCTTGGAGGACCAAGTCTCTGTGGTTTCCAAAATGGCTGCTCCAGAGAGTCCTCTCTAGGAAAGCTTGGAGGAGTCACCTTCACTGCTGTTCTTCTCCCAGCTTGCTACTTCTTGGGACAGGGGTAGTAGGTCTGTGGTGGACTCAGCAGAGAGCCACAATGACCGAGTACACCCTGTCACAGTTTGTCCACCTTACAAGAGTGTTCTAGTTATAACACAAACCCAAGATTAGAAACTCAGGAAATTCAGAGTTGAGTTGCATTCCCACAATAAGCCACAGAGTCACACTCAGATAACCACCAGGTCTCTAACCCTGCCTCCATACAGTGTCACAATGTAGTATTCTCATAATGTTCACTCTGTAGTTCAGTTTAAAGTATTCTGTGGGCCATCTGATCTGCACTCAGTTCTGTTCAGGACAAGGAGGTGGGGTAAAGATGGCTTACAATACAAATAGTAGGTGAAACTCTGCATATAACATGGTCTCACCCGGGTACCTGTGGCCTGTCACCCTCTGGGAGTGTTGCTGCAATGGAGCAATGAGTTGTGACTTAGATAAGGTTTCATAATAAACAAGGTGCTTAGATGACTAGAGTCTGAACGGCAGTAAACCAAACCCCAGTCCAATACATTATATTGATTAATTTGTGAATGTTCTCATTAAAAATCAGTTTTATTTTAAGGCTCTTCCCTCCTCCCATTTTCAGAAACAGAGCACAAAAGAATTTCAGAAAATGCCAGGTTAAACTATTTTTGAAACTGCATTCACCACAGAGCTGTTGTAGGGCTCAATAAGCCAGTGAATAGAAATGTCACCATTTAAAATGTTGAAATAATTTCTATACATGATTTATAATTTAGAGATTCTCAGCAATATTGTTTTACAGTTTTCTAACATAATAAAGAATAAATCTCTAATAACTAAAAATGCCACCCCAACAAATACCCACAATACCAGAAGGGGAAGTCTCTGATCTGCTGGTCCTTTCAGATTTACGATGCACACGCAGTTCAGCATATATGATCCCTGTAAGGAGCAAGGAAATGCTGACAATGTTGGATGTGAGAACCATTACACAGAGACATCATTACAAGAATCAGTCTATCTGCAAAGTGAATATGTTCCCCACGGTGCTGGCTCAGCTTCATTACTGCTAGAAACAATGGGCTAGATTATACCTGAGACTACATGTCTATGCAGAGGAGCAAGAATCTGCCTTACATTGCTGCATGAACTACCTGAATCTTGGAACAGGTGGATAAGTTGTATGTGTGTGTGTGTGGGGAGAGGGGGAGAATGGGTGGATCCTTGGATCTGCCCACAACAAATTGGCTGACATAGTTGAATCAACTCAGGGGGAGTCACAAATTGTGCTGATATATGTTAGCATAAAATGACCACCCCCTTGGAGCTAGGGAGATGCAGAGAGGGAACTGTGCCTCAGAGAAGTGTCTGTGACACATCATAGCTCCCCCGGCTACTCCTAGTAGTTTATGCACCAACCTGTGTGCAGGGCTATGTCACTAGTGGATATTAGACACAGAATATTACACTGATCCAATGTCAGGGACTGGATAGATTGGGGA
This sequence comes from Dermochelys coriacea, assembly GCF_009764565.3. Lineage (NCBI taxonomy): Eukaryota > Metazoa > Chordata > Testudines > Dermochelyidae > Dermochelys > Dermochelys coriacea. The sequence goes on along the minus strand of NC_050068.2, from coordinate 213,664,585 downwards.
GAGGTGGTCAAACATTGATTGTCAAAACATTTTTCAGTGAGAAATGGGTTTCTGAAATTTTAGTTTTTGCCAAAAAAAAAAAAAGAACCTCACAAAACTAAATATTTTTCTTTCTTTTTTTTGCCAGCAAACCCCTTCCCCCTCCCCGCCAAAATTGCAAAACATTTTGACAAAAAAGAGGTTTTTTTCTTTGAAATCTTTTGTGGAAACAAAATACACATTTTCCACTAGCTCTAATATTAGGTCCTGTCCAGGAAAATTCAATCCCAAAAACCATATGATTAGCCCATGATATCATAAATAATGAGTTTAAATTTGTTACTTCTTTAATCCAGTTTTCAGATAGCATATGTAAAGCATTTGCTTCCAATCCATGTAGACCAAGAGATATCAAATCTTATCATGGGGTGATCTCGGTACCTTTTTCTTTGCTCCTTGTCCCAGCTCCCC